>NW_009187068.1:36584-77775 GCF_000690835.1 Fulmarus glacialis | reverse complement strand
TGGCAGGGGGGATGAGTGCATTGACTGTTTCTCTCGACGCCCCAAGTGGTTTCAGTTGATTCAGGTATCAAATATACGCGCTATCTCTGTCAGCATATTTTGAAACCCCTCTGCACAATGAGAGTGTTCTGTAAATAAAACAATAATTACAAGGCCTCTTGGGTTTATCTCTGATTAAAGCCCTTTGTATATTTATATGCAAATTACGTTCAGCCCTCCGGCTCCTGGCGTGTTGTCAGTGAGGCCCGGTGGATGGGAGCACACCGGTGCTCACCCCGGCTGTGCTGTGAGCGTGGCCGCAAAGCCGCCGTTCACCGTGCCGTTCTGCAGGACCCCCCCACCCGCTGCGTGCAAACCGCCCGGCAGGGCCAGGGAGCACAGCACAGCAAGCGAGCTTGGTTTTCTTTCCCTCTTGGGTGCAACTAATGTTGTGGCAAAAAATGGCTGGGAAAACTGCAGCCTTGCAAGTGACTTAGAAAAATCAAACCTAAAATGAGGCTCTGGCTAAAGGAGGTTTTCACCCCATCCTCGGTGTCCTTCTGACCTTCCAAGAAGAAGCAGCCGGGGCAGGACCTGGAGTTTGGCCACCCCCAGTTTAATTGATGTGCTCCAATGTTTAACTGGTGGGCTCAGCTGCAGAAGTTACGCAGAGGTGCTGCATCTTGCAATGCTCCTTCCCTCTCACTAATCCATGATTTCAGATAGGGCTGGAAATGCCCGAGCTTCTCCTTCCCCCCCGGAGCAGGCGGAGGGAGCAGTCCTCCCCAGCCCAGCGCCTCAGCTTTTGCTCTCCTGTTGCTTGTGATGCCTCCGTTTCTCTGCCTGGCCAATCACCCAGGAGCTGAATTTTCTAACAGGCACAGCAGACAGCAAAGAAAATAATTTGAAAACACTCTCCCAGACCTTTATCCATCATAAAAAGAAAAAAAAAAAAAAATGGCCTGCCTCCTTTCTCCTCCTCTCACAGTGCTCCTGCAATTCACTTTATGTAATTTCACCAGGTACATGTGGTGTTTGGAGGGGATGTCTTTATGGTTTTTATCCTTGAGCAACCTATCCTGTCTTTCCTATTTTTTTCCAGTTGTCTCTAATATTTTGAAAACATTTACACTCACAATAATAGGCAATTTTATCACAAAGATTCTAGGCATGAGAGCTACTGAGTTAATTTGCTTCTGTTTATATCTGTCTCTCCAAAATGAATGGATTGCACCATTTAATGAAAACGCTGTATTCTGAAACTCAAGCCTTAAAATTATAAAGATGTTTCTGTGCTTTATATCCATCACTCTCTCACAGTCGTTTATATAAAAAAAAATACATTTGCCTCCAGCTTTATTTATTTTACATTATGAAATAACAAAGATGTGTGCTGGGTTAAAACCGATCCTGAATGCTAATACATGAGAATTAAAAGGAGGGAATAATGATGGCCTAATGTCTACCTAAATTAATATATACTATAAAAGATATGATGCATACTGGGTTGGTGTTCCCAGAAGAGCCATTATTTTGGAATGGGCTAAACAAACAATGATCATCCTTTCACTGATGAGTGATGGTCTCCAGTCTGCTGCCTTCTCACCCACAGGATGTAAATGATGCTCCTTGGCTTTGATCCAGGGACACAAAATATTTGCTTAGACACTA
Organism: Fulmarus glacialis; assembly: GCF_000690835.1. Taxonomy (NCBI): domain Eukaryota; kingdom Metazoa; phylum Chordata; class Aves; order Procellariiformes; family Procellariidae; genus Fulmarus; species Fulmarus glacialis. The sequence continues at coordinate 76,125 of NW_009187068.1, read as the reverse complement.
AAGAAATGAAAATCATCCCAAATGAGATAAAAGTAGGACAGAACAGAGCTGTTAAGATTTTACAGCATGGGCAAGTTTTGACGGCTGGCGTGGCAGCTGGTTTAAGTTAAGAGGTCAAGCAGAAATACTGAGCACCTAGTAATGCCCATGGAAAAAAAAAACCTGCCTTCTTCCCAGCACGTGGTACCCCCACAGACCCCAAACACACGGTCCCTATTCCCACTCCCCACACACCACCTTTCTCCTTTGCTGACACAGCGGGATCCCCCCCACCTCCGTGTGTGCGTGCATGGCTGTGCCCGGACAAGCACGTGGGTATGGCCACTGCTCCTCTTCTCTCACACCTATGAGCATCCTCTCCCGCTGGCTGGTCCCCTCTGCCCCCCGCCCCCTCAGCCGCTGCCCCCCCCAGTGCCTCCAGTCCCAGCCCCCTCCTGCTGCTGCAGATGCGACAGCAGGGTCAAGCTGAGTTGGTGCAGGATCTCATCTTGGGCTGACGCCCCTTTATTTACCCACGGAAGCGTTCAGAAGGCGGGGGGTTGTGTGCAAAGGCACCAGGTATTTGCCCAGAGCCAGATCAATACAACGCCTCATGCCTCAAGCCCTGAATTGATCTTTGCAACTTTAGGAAACTATTGTTAGCTCTTCATGGTGGACCGATCATCACATCCCTGTCTATTTTCTGAAGACCTTTGTTTCCACAGCATCTGGATTTCACCTCTGCATTTGGCTGGCAAATGGTGACTGCTTGGCCCTAGCAAAAAGAAAACACGCATCAGCTTTAAGGTAAGCGGGCTGTCAGCGTGTAAAACTGAGCTTTATTAGGCATTAACGCCTCCAGCTTATTGAAAGGATCGAGGTTTCATGTCAGTTCAATCAGAGTAGCTCCCAGCGTCCGCTGCTCCGCAGAGGTACGGGCAGGGGTGCAGGCAGCTGTGAACCCCCGGGGCAGAGAGGCAGGACCAGGCTGTGGCAGCCCCGACCAGGGCTGGGGTAACCCCGACTGCTGGGGAACCGCAGCTGCTGGGAGGATGAGGTCTTCTTCAAATCAGAGGGGAAACTATATTTGCACAATAGCACAATAACTTGATTAAAAGAAATGCAAACGAGCCATTAACTTTGCTTCGCTAAATCTCCATGTAATGTGATTCTTCTTACAGTACCTGTGCAGGAAGGAGGAGAAGATAAATGAAATAACTACAGAAAAGCCTCCCGTGTCATGAAAATAGCATATTTATTAAAATAAGAAACACTACAGTCACCAGACCAATGGCTGCAGCTTTCTTTTATGGAATTGTCTCTTTTGGCTGGAGCGGCTGATGGCTGAACAGTTTTGTGGCCAGGGCATTCAAGACCCACTCTTCCCATCGTGCGTCCTCGAAGTGATGGAGCGGATGCTCCAGCTTTGTCCTCCACTGCCCCAGAAGGACCTCTGCCCCCACCACTTCCATTAGACGTGTGCAAACCCAGTACTTTGATAGTTTTACTTCTCTGTTGAGGGTGGGTAAAACTGGATTATGGAGTCAAAAGATATGACCGGGGGACAGACAGCGTGAAGACACCACCCTGTTCCCTGAGGAAACGGGGCTCAGAAAGAGTGGAAAGGCACAGAGCACTGAGACGGTCATTGCACGGGAGCAGAAGCAGGGCCGAGAGTAAGGAAACGGCCAGCAAAGGACCAAAGAAATGCTGTGGTGGGAGAGGGACAGAAGCTCTGCTAGCACCTCACAGAATAAGGCCCTTATCTAGAAAAAGGGTATGCAAATGAGCAAAGGCATGGAGCAGCAGGGTGATGAGTAAAACTAATTAGAAAATGAGGCTTGATTATTCATGGACTTGACATATCAGAGAGCAGCTAATCAAAGGAATAATACAAGTTTGCATATTCTTTGTAATGTGGGCATCAAAGCCTTGCTTCTTGTCACTATGGCATCACTGGCGCTCGTTCCTAAAACCAAGCACACTTGATGCGAGCGTAACGTCTCGCTCTGGATCACGCGATGGGTCTTGGAGAGCCTGAGGTGTCCAAAAGTACCTCTGTTTTTCCCAGCTATTGAACTGATCTAGTGGTTATCTCTACCTATAGATCTTGCCTTCCTGAATACAAACATTGCCCAAAGCTCTTTGGGTGTGTGGGAAACTGGGCAGCCTTTAAAACCATGAGCCAGACTTGGAAATTCAAGGGACCCACCTTGCAAGCTAATTGCAAGATAATCCCTTACGGTTTAATTGTGCTGCTGACTGATCGCTAAATAAACTTTGTAGAAATCACACACCGGAAGATTGACTTGGTGGGAGGTATTTGCACAGTACTTGCTGGGTGCAGGAAGCTTTCAGAAGTACCTCCTTCCCAGTGCACGGCATCAGAAACCACCCATCCAGGCTGTTTATTGCAGCAAATCTTGGATTTTCACCATCAGCTGGAGGCAGACAAAAGGCAAGCTAGCTTTCAAGTTATGAGGTATCAGCAGTATTTCCATTTCACACATAGATCTTGGTCCTGTGAAAGGTTTTTTAGGAGGACCTGATGTGGGGCTGGCATCTGGATGTGTACCAAGCTTCTGGGCAACAGTCAGAGAGTGAATAAATGATACTGTCCCATCACCACTGATTGTTATCCCAGCATGAAATTGGCTGAGAAACTGCTGAAACATCAAATTCCCTTTTGATGAGGACAGCCTGGGACAACTCCAGGGAACAGGATCCATGGGGATGAAAGGGCTCTTTCAAGTATGCCTCTGAATCGGTGGGAAAAGTGAGAAGTTGGGACCGCTCCTGCCACTGTTTGCTTGTCTGAATAATTACAGTGATGGGTATATTAATACCATCTGGCATTAGAGCCAAAGAGCAACCAGGCATTGAAAGAGATTACTGGTGAGGTGTGTGAAGCACCCTTTTGGAGGTGCTTATGAGCAGATTAGGAGGAATTAGAAAGGGTGTGAGCCAGCGAAGCCCAGGGCTGCAGGCCATATGGTCCAAGGGCCATTTTCTGTCCACTTCCAAGATATATAATGCAAACCTGGTGTATCTGTCCTGCTTTATAACAAAACCTGCAGCATTTGCCTGATTAAGGTAGGTAAGAGACTAACTCAGATAACGTAGAGTGGTCTTCAGCAGTGGTTTCATGCTGGAGAGAAAGGCTGTTAAAGGATTCATACAAATATTTGTTGCATCTTCCTAAAACCAAGGGAGAAATCATTTCCCATGGCCCTGAAAGGAACAGTGGGAAAAGACACAATATTACCTAATGCTATCTCAATAGGTAATCCTGTGTGGAGTAAGTACAGTGGGATTTGTCCAAAGGCATTCAAGAAATCTGAAAGGTGAAGTCTGCCCTTCACCGTGAAATTATTCCAGTTTAATTACACTGGTTTTGAAATAGATTTAGTTAAACTGGTATCACCCTTTTGCCTGGACACTCTTCAATCCTGGAGTAGTTAATATTGATTTAACTTAATTTGGTGTCATTCTGTGTACAGACTGCATCTTGGATGCTGTATAAATATTTGCGTATTGAAATGGATGCTGAATTCGGGCAACAGAGTCTTGTGGGATTAACCTGTGTGAGAGGGGATCAGATACAGGAGCAAAAAAAAAAAATTGCAGGAAGAGGTCTTAAATTTCCACAGATGAGTTCATGCAATTACCTAATTCATAAAATGAATGAAAGAATAAATGAAGGTGAAGCAAAAAGAACGCCAGGCATAACCAAATAATAAAAAAAGGAAGCTTTGAGGCCAGCTTCTTCCCGGAGCCTCCCGAGCAGCAGGGCTGATGAATCTTCAGGGAGTGATCTTGTAGTCCAGTGAAACAAAGAAATGCTCGTTTCACAGTGAGATTTTGCAAAAACAGATTTACCAGGGATAGCAAATAAATAATTCACAGTGTCTGAAGACGTGAAGATAAATTTTCTTTCCTTTATTTCAAATCTAGTTCTGCCAGTTGCATAAGGTCTACAGCAAACATCCCCCTACAAAATAAAAATGAGGGACAAAGCAAGAGTTTCACTTTCCAGTTATGTGTAAAAGGACTCCTAAAAAAGAAAAAGCTCACCTTTCTCTGTAGCCCCCTCCTCCGCTGCCGCAAGTCAGCCACAGGGAGACAGAATATTTGTGTTATATTACACTGAAACTTCTGGAATAAGAAAACAAAAAACAACATTTAAAATCTAGGTGTCACCACAGCAGAATTCAGTAGACAATCCCTAGCTGGTGTGGATGTAAATAAAGAATATGGAGCACAGCAGTTTCTTCTTGTTTCCCAAAAACACTTAGGGTTCATAGCATTACAACGCTTCGCAATAACTAACAGAAAACCAGGGCAGTATGAATTTATACCTCCTGATCCTAAATCCTAGCCATTGGGTCAGGTGGCCGGGGCCACGCTTTCCCAGGGCGCCCGTGGCCAGCCTGCATTTGCATTACTAAAGGCACAGGCTGCTCTTTGAATCCCCGCTTTGTGGGAGATGCTGCCAGTCCTGCATGTGCCTTAGCTGCCACTTCGCCAGATTAAAATAGTAGCAGCTATTTTAATCCGCTGCTGGAACACATCTGAAGAAATTCCTTGCAGTTCCTTTCTTCTCTTCCCAGCTGAACCAGAGCCGCGTGGCAGGGAGCGCACGTGCAGTTAGTGTCCCCTGCGCGGATCCATCCTTGCCTTGGACGGGAGAGGTGGATGTGGGGGTACCCGCTCCGTGCTGCAAGCACCCCTTCGGCCGGTGAGGGCTGAGCAGCACGGACTGGCCCCGTCGTTGTCCCAGCCTCCCGCTCAGCGCTTTGGAGTAGGTTTGGGATGCTGCAGGCCCCTGCGAGGGATGGCTGGGGACCAGCAGCAGCCCCACCACAGCCTCAGCTTCCCCTCGCCCATCTGATGCCAACGTGAGCTCTTCGTCCTCCAGGCTGAGGGCTGCATAGTCAAACATTTGCCATGTAGATTGTAAAATCTAGTCCAACACTGCTTAAATAAGAGAAGCTAATGACCTCTTCTTTGTCTTGAACCATTGTTAACTGCTGATCGATCTATTCAGAAAATAAGTGGGCAGAGGAGAGAGAGTTAATGCTTTTGTTCCTGCCCTGTCACGGGTGGCAGGGTCCACTGCTGTTGTGTGGACACTGTTATACACAGCTGTTGTGCATGCACTGGATTACTGTAGCAAAATGTACCTGTGCAAAGAGATGGTAAAGACAGCTGTTCTTTTAATGGGGGGGCTGGTTCCACTCCTGCTCATCTTTCCCTGTTAAAGATAAGCAACAGATAACAATATGGTCCTACACGCTAAGGGGTGTATGACAGCACCTCTCAGCATCAAAATTCAGCACATGTCCTACGAGGAAATACATCCTCCGACCACAGAGTTTTTACAGACCTGCCTAGGTCCCAGGTGATATTTTTATATAGCAGTGGTAAATTCTTGCAGTTGTTTGTGTCTGAAAATACTTGGGAACAAATTGATACGTTTCTATACACTCTTCCAACCTGCCTGATTGATGCCTGCTCGTATTTTCCGAGGGCTGATCCTGGACAGCTTCAGACTCAGGGTCCAGCCTCAGAGACGGAGCTCCCACAGCAGAGCCTGCTGCAGCCATCCCTGCGGGGGAACCTTGGTGCAGGACAGGTTCTCCTTGAGACTGTCCATCCCAGGATTACTCACCCTGCCCCACAGGACTTTCACCAAAATGCGTTTCCCCAACAGATCTGTGCCTTTACACATTTTTGGGAGCAATCCACCATTGCTCTCCATTAACTAAAAGATTAAAGCACACATTGGGTTATAAACTCTGTCATGTCTTTGCTTGCAGTCCCTACCTAGCAAAAATCTCTTGGCCAAGGAGACTATCTCTACTTGCCACCAGCTGTTGGACCAGCTCCGTGGGTTTACGTGAGCTGAAGAGTTCCAGGAGCTCCCTCTAACTCTGAATTTTCAAGAGACTCTGGATAAATTAATCTGCCAGAGACCTGGGACTGCGAATGGGAGGCTGTGACACTCTGCAGAACACTGTAACAACCAGAAGAAAAATAACTTATCAAAAATATTATTTTCTTTCATGCAAAGAATCAAACTTTAAATGATCCCATCTGTCGCTTTCATTTGCACCCTGCTCCATTGGCTGGATTTTGCTCATTAAGATAAATTTCAAGCCAACAGATCATTTTTACCTTCAGGGCTTTGATGAAATGTAGTGTTTGGGACTTCCTCCCCTCCTCCATTTTTGACAGCCGTGTCAGAGGAATAAGTGTATTTCTCTTATGCCGCTTTGCAATTGTATGGAATAGCTTTGACCTTCCAAAAGGGAAAAACACTACATTCAAATTCCTCCTCCTTTCCCCCATGGGACTAGGAGCTGGCCAAGCCCCTTCAATAAAAGTTTCCCATTCGACCTTGCATCGTAAAACCCTCTTTTCTTTATTACTCCCTCTCCTCAAAGCTTCCCCGGCAAACCTCTAGCCCTTTCAAGATGCGGGCTGGAGAGCTTCTATGTTGTGCAAATGGTTCAAACGTCTTTGTTTCTTCCCTGAAAAGACATAAAAGAGATTTGTTGGATTCCTTACCTCATAAGCAAACACAACTGTATACCGTGCACTTTGCATGTTACGGCTCCCCAAGCTTTCAGCCCCAATGACTTATTTTACTGTAAGTGTAATTACGCATTGGAGTGGTTTCATGAGGGATGTGATAAATCATCTGCCTCTTAAAGTCTTTAAATCAAGACTGGGTGTTTTCAGTGGGGTCCTGCTCCGTGTCTGGAGCACACAGAGGCTCTCAGTGCATTTACAGGAGGGTATATAATCACATGGTCATGGTCAGCCATGGTATTGAGGAATTAGCGGATGGGCGGGGTGGCCTTTGTCATGCAGGATGTAGGATTAGTTGGACTTAATGGTCTGTTTTGGCCTTTAAATCTATGAATAGGCAAAAGGAAAGAGAAAAAACAAGAAAGAACAAAAGTCCCTGTTATAGCCAGCATGTTTCCGCCTTCTGGAAGCAGAGCCAGAGGGACTGCAGCAGCTGGGGCTGGAAATGAGTGCTGGGGGAAACCAAGGGCACCCCTGTGCACTGCCCCCTGCACCCAGAGCCCCCACAAACCCCCCAAACAGCCTCTTGCAAGCAACCCAGGAGCCCAAACCCACTGGGATTTGCTGACGTCTTGCAGAAAACAGCAGACGTGAGGACATGCACAATGGTCAACTGATTTTCAATTTTTTTCCCCCCTTGAGGTCATTTTAGGTGTTCCAGAACTAGAAATCTAATGCTTTTTGTATTTCTAAATTAAGCTAATTAAAATTTTAATCTGGTGGACATTATCTTATTGCATAATTAGAAGAGCTTATAGTGCGGTGGTTTGGTTGGTACCAATCCTTTTTGCTTTAAATTGTGTTTCATTAATGAACAGAGCTTAGATAGGTGCTTATAATTAGCTAACTATCTGTTCTTAACAAAATACTCCATTTTCCCTTGCAACTGTACCTGCTCTGAGCCTGCATGCTTTATGCTATAGTAGTTTTCCTTTAGCGAAGCGTGGGCAATAACACCCGTGATCCGCACGGGAATTTCAGGAATCCGCACGGGACCTATGGGCACCCATCGTAGACACCAGCTCAGACTGACTCCATGTAGCAAACACCAAGGATCCTCTTTGGAAAATGGCAAATCAAACTCTAGCCACCGACTGGCTGATATCATCTGCTTGACCATGGGTTATTGCATAATTAATTACTCCCAAGTCTTTATTAAGTCCCAAAGAATCTTTCTATAGACTAGACTGGTATTACTTTGCCATTTTTGAGAGATTACTGTTAATTAATTAAACTCGTCTGCATACCTAAAACTCAGCTAAACCCTCTATTGTGCCATCTGCTGTCATTTCAGATGTGTAGGACTTCCAAACTCCCATAGAAATAGAAACGGATTAAAACCATCTACTCGGATATAAAACAATTTAAGAAATAAGTTGCTTTTCCACACCTGCTGCAGTGCCCTGTGCAGAGTGGGACCAGGGAGCTGCCCAGGGCTCTGGCAGAGCCCTTCCCGCAGGTTATCCATCCCACCGGGAGTTAACTTCCCTCCAGGACTATCAACCCGGTGCTTTCCAAAGACAGTAAATTCCCTGAAAGCATAAATAAAACGTTAAACCACAATTTATCTACTCCTGGGGCTAAGGCACCCGCACCGGTGAACGTAAATCACTCGAAACATTTATGATCTACTGACACATTTCCCTCCCAAAATAGGAGCCCGACACGTGAATCCTCACAAACGCTTCTCCGGAGCGGAGCCGAGCAGCGGCACAGCCGACATGGAGGTTTGTGCTGGCACCCCTTCCCATAGCCCACGCTGTGCACGAGGGATGCTTGCCAAAAACAGGGTGCCATCCCCATCCCATTCACCCCAGCACGTCACCGTCGCCATCCCCAGGCACGGTCACCAGATCTGCCTGGGAACCTGCACGACACCTAAGACTGACGGGCCCATGGATGGGTCGAGGGCTCTTGCTGCTACCACAAACGAAACAGTAAATAATTAGGTTAATAATGAGCCAGACCTTCCAATTGGCCAAGTCACAGTAGCTGGAGTATTTTTTGTCCGTAAACAATTTCAAGGAAAAAAAAAAGCAAGCAACCTTTTGTCGAAAACAAACAGCTTCGTGCAGCAAGCATCCCTTGGATAAAAATGACTATTTTTTTCCACAAGAAAAGCAGAAACCAATTCAGGTGTAAAAATTCTTGGTTTTCTGCAGCGCACACACAAAAACCCTCACAAGAGGGTTTGGAAACACTGTTCATTTCTCAGGTAGCAGCTTCTTCTGAAAATATAGAGATTTTTAGTAGAAGGTTGCAACTAAGGTTAAAAACGAAAAAAAAAAAAAGAGCAAGTTCCACCCAGCTCTATTGTCAGCTCCCCTTCACGAGCTGGTTTGGGATTATGACAGCAGCCTGATTAACTAGCCAGAGAGCCATTTGCATCTGTGGGCATGTGGAGCTCACACCATGGAAGTGAGCCATAAGGTGCAGCATGCCCAGAGCAAGCCTGCAGCTTGCAGCGCTGATTTAGGCAGGGAGCATTGCTGGAAGCTGGGGAAGACCCAAGGAGCTGCCATCTCACAAAGCTGAGCTCGGGCGCTCACCTGCTCACGCAGATCTCATTTGGAAATCGGCACAAAATAGCTCCGCTGCTCCAAAACGGGCAACACATAAGCAGAATCCATTTCCTAACCAATAATTCATTTCCAGAGTCGTCGGTAATTCTGTGCAAGATGAGTCCCAGCATCCCTTTCACAGTTTAATTTGCACACTGGTTTTTTTCAGGACGCGATCTTTGCATTGCCACCTCTGCGACACTGGCATTTTCCAGGCTGGCAGCCAAAGGGATGCTTAGGCAGACATTCATGCAGACAGAGAGCTAAAGCTGGAGCTGGTTTGCATTACATTTGCTCCAAGAGGGGCTGGATGGAGAGCAGTGGTTTGCATCTAGGCAAGGGGTCTGAGCCAACGCATCACTCAGACATTGAGAGCTTGTTTGCAATGAGTGCACTGTCATGCTCATGGCAGAGAATGGTCTCTGCTGATACCAGACCCACCACCTCCCTGCCAGCATAGGTGTGTCTCTCAGTAAGATGATGAGGGATCAGCCTGCACTTTCTTGATGGTCAAAAACCAAGGTATATTTGCTATGAAGGGAAGGGCTCACACCCCATCATATCAGCCTTCTTGAATACCCTTTCAGGGATGCTGAAGCATGGGATCACAGCAGCGTTGGTGGGAAGGGATCTCCAGAGACTCTCATCCAACCCCCCCCTCAAAGTCGGGGTATCACCAGCACTAAATGAGCTTGGCCGTGGCTTTGTCTAGCCAGGGCATGCAAACCTCCGAGGATGAGGATGCCACAACCCTGGCGGGTGACCGGGGATGCATCTCTCTCACAGGGAAGAAGTCTCTCCTGATGTCCAGTTTGACCCTCCCAAGCTGCTGTTGACCCTTGTAACATCATTTGCCTTTACCAAGAAGAGTTTTGGCTCCATCGTTTCTGCAGCTTCCCTGCAGGTAGCTGTAGGCTGCTCTTAACTTGCCCCTTCACCAGTCTAAATCAGCCCAGCCCCATCAGCAAGAGCCTTGCAGGGCAGGCGTCCCAAGCCTGAACATCTCCATAGCCGTCCTCTCCAGTTTCTCCAGTTAAACTGGGATCAGCCAGATCTGGTAGTACAGGTCTAGGTCTTGCTCTATAATTCACAACATACATCCCACTCCCTTGGAGCCAGCCAAGCAAAGACTGCCCCAGGCCACCGAGGGTGGCACAGGGACCTCCCATACATCTTCTCTGACAGCAGCACCGAGGAACCCAAATTAAGCGGGCAGAAAAGAGAAACCATTCAGTTATGATTTAACCCATTCACCAAGTTGTCTGACAGCTGCAGCTTGGGTAGGCATTAAAGCTGCTACGGTGTCTATGGCTCAGCAGATGTTGACTATTTGGTGGCATCCAGCTATGTCCTAAAGCATTCACAGCCTCCAGCCTGAGTAAAGTCCTCCCTCTCCACTTAACTGCTTAGTTTACATGGCAAAACAGCTCTCCCAAATATTCTTGCGGCACACCAAACAATCTTGCTGTCGGGCCTCAAATTCCAGTGTGATTGGTAATCAGTGTATCAGCCATCAGAAGTGGGTTATTAAAATATCTGTCATGACGAACAATGTAAAATAAATGCAGATAAATTGTATTACTCTGGGTCATTTAGTTTTAAGTGCAGCAGCCTCTGTGTTTTTTGCCACTTAAGCGATATGCAGCATGAAACAGCACAAATAAATACAGATGTAGAGAACATTAGATACACTTTGTAAGAGCAAATTATGCACGTTCACATTTCATTCTAGTTAGATCAAAATTAGATGGTTTTCCTCCATTATCTCAGTGGATTCACTAAAAGCCAATGATTTATGAAAGAAACCGGTGTGAATGCCATTATAATTGATTAATCTAAGAGACTGGCGACCTACTTATAGGTATACAAATATGATTATAATTGTGCAGTAAGTAATTGAATGTTCTGCAGGACTTCTTTATAATGTGACTGTAATGCATAAAAACAAGATGGAGACAAAAGGTTTCAACCCTGTGCAATGGGCTGAGATCCTAGGAGAGGTGCTGAGTGCTTCCCGCTCTTATTGAGGTGAATAGGTGTTGAGACCTTGCAGAATCAACCCCCTCTTGAATGGCAACATTTTCCATAAATCGACTATCGCTTGGACAGAAGGCTCCAGCCTACTTTGTGGCTGGGATAACTTTCAACACACTGAGCAGATCTCGTCTGCTGGGAGATGCTGCACGCAGACCCCCTCCCAGTTCATTGCTACTGGAGCGCCTTCTCAAGGACTGCCTTTGGGTCAAGAAAGGGGGAGAGGCAGATCCAGACCAGAAACTGTGTAGTTATAAAATGAAGCTATGGGTCCACATTTCTAAACCAGCCCTTTGCAGCGAGACTCGGCACCACTGCAGTGGGTTTGGGAATCTGCCAAACCTCAGGTCTCTGCCAGCTGTGACTGAGAGTCCACCACCGCTGCTATGTTTGCTAATGGGTACGAGTGTCCACGTTGCCTGTGTTACAGTCACAGGCAGGACACAGCAAAGAGCGAAAGCATCTCACTGCCTCCAGTGGTTTGCAGTCCACATACAGGACAGGGGGCAACACGTAGACAGTCCCCAAGCACTGGAAGCTCATGGGTTGAAGCCCAAAGGCCTTACCTAGCCCACGCAAATGGCTCTAACCCTGCAATCCCAGGCAATGCTCTTTGCTAAGTAAGTCTCCCAACACCTCAGCAGCGTGCATCCTGCTGGGCTGCGTACCAGCAGCGCCCAGCCCACAGCCGCCTGGAGGCTCTCACGGCATTATTCTGTGTCACAGATTTTCCTGTATCTTTTGCTGCCAGTCACTTCCTCTGACTTAATTTGTCTGAACTCCTCTGCGTGGACACGGGTGGCAGAGCTAACCTCTGACAATGACACACACTAGCTCTCTGCAGAACAAAATTCTAGCTTCCTAATTTGAATGACTAAATATACTGAAGCCCAGTGATGAATTATTTAAAATCTATACAAATTCTGATGCTGCACACTGAATTAGGGACTTGAATGCACCTCTGCAGTCGTAAGTTCCTCTGCCTGTAGCTCCATCATGGAAAAGCATCCATTTAAACCCCCTGGGATAAATGATCTGTTACAATTCTCTGGACTGGAAACCCTGGAGATGATGTGGGAGCCAGGACTTGCTAGGATGGGATTGAGTTAATTAGCACTGTGTCTGAGGAGAACCGTAATAGCGTAATGAAACAAATAGAATAAAAGCAGTCTAAAGTGGCTCCAGTGGATTGATGGGCGCTTGCTGCTGACTGTGGTATGGTCAGGATTGTAACCATGCGTGCAGGGTGATGCATTTATCATTCATTGCTCGTGCTGGAGGAGATGGATGGGGAAGAGGGTTCTGGAAGGGTCATTACAGCCCTGCAAGAGCTTTCTGGTTTGATGTGTGCTCGGGGCAGAAAGGTGGAAACTGTTGCCAGCAGCCCCTTGCTGCCACAGCAAACCTCACCCAGTGTCAGCCCTGCTTGTGGAGGGCCAAAGCCACCAACCCCTAAATCCTCATGCGGGGTGGGGTCAGGTCCAGCGCGCACCGCTCCTGCGGAAGCTGCGGTCAGGGATGCACTGTAGCACTGGGAGCGCCTGGCTCCCCAAGGATAACCCTACACCCAGCTCCTGCATCAGCTGAAGGTGTCCCACTGCTGGTGAGGGGCCCTGGGAGGGCTGGCGGGACTCCCGTCCCCTCTGCACTCTGCCCCAGCCTCTTGTCAAGCACATGCTGGCAGCGGCCCCGCTTGACCCTGTAGGAAAGCGGCACCGCCACTCAACTGCAAAGCCAGATATTTATGGCACATCCTGGAGAAGAGTTTGCATCCCACCTCCCGAGGTGTTACCTCTAAGCTGGGCACGCAAGTGACTGGATGAAGATGGTCGTGTTTGACTTCTGCATCCATCCTTTCTGATGCTGACAGCTGCCGAGGGATGACTGACAGGTACTGCTTTTTCAGTGTGTTTTGCATTCTTTTCCATATTCAGTTGTCTGGAAGAGGAATACATTGGCCCTAGCAATGCTGCATTTGAGAGAGGTGCTGGCTTCTTCAGAGGAAATAGTTCAAGGTATTTTTACGGTCGGCATAAAAATACTGACACTGCCTGTATGGATAGCTCTGTTATCGTGCCTGGAGCCAATAAAGAAAGTGTAAGAAAAAAAAAGAAAGCCACAAATTAAACCCATACTTCACAGCAATCAGACTCTTCCTTTTAATTTTTAAACTTTGCAAATTCTAGCTTCCCCCAAAATGAATCAGTAAAGGATAAACAGAGCTGCCAAGTTGCACTATTTTGAAGCAGAGAGATGACTCCCAGCTTGGCCAGCTATTCTGACTGCCAGACATAATACACACTAAAATGACAAAGGATAACAATGCAAAAGACCACGTACTATCTTCAGTCCATATACAGCCTATATCTATCTCTACCACAGGGAACTGGAGCTGTGCCCAGCAGCTGTATCTAGTCCTGAGCATTGCCTATCTACCAAAAACTAGAGAGAACTGCTGGGGACAGATAGCGGCTATTAGCTGAGCTAGTGAAGTGATACCTGCAGCTTTGCTTAAACAAGAGGAGCATAAATAAACCCAGCCTGGCTTTCTCCACAGCCAAACTCCTCATTGCTGCTGCAGAAGCATTTCTGTCGTGGTTTTGCCCAACCCACTATTGCTCAAAGAGGCAGGAATGAGCCCAACCCACACAAGCCCCATAGGAACTTCATTGCTCCAGCACTGTGAGATATCTCTTTCTACACAGCTTTTCCCCGTCCCTACCAGCAGCAGCTGAGCCAAACCCCCAGCTTCTGTTTGCCCCCTTCATTTCAGACCTCTCCTCCTTTCAGTTGCAGCTCTACAAGTCCAAGTGCAGGGACAAGCCTGCTACTATGTGGGGCCAAACGAGTCCCTATGGGTAGCACCTGTGCCCCTCTCATTCCCTCCACATACGTCAGCAGCTGCTCTTCCTTCCTAAGCATTGCTTGGAGTGAAGACAGTCCTGCAGTGAAATAATCCCAGCTTCAAGCCTGTTGCAGAAATTAAAAATGATTTGCTTCTAGTTGGATGCAAGGCTTACTAATTACCCACCAGCATTCGGGTGGCAAGTTTGCCACATGAATAATTGCGTGTCCACAAAAGTGTTCCACTGGTAGGGTTATTAGCAGGAAAACAGGAATTCAGTTGGAAAGCATTAATAAACCTTGAAGACAACAGCCATTATGGTGATTGATCCACTATCCAAGTGTACACAACTCGTGCAGGATGGAGGAGCAGAGGTTATTGCACAGGCAGGGTATGCTGAGGGATGGAAGGAAGGCAGGCTTGTTGTAGAGGTCAGGGATAAAAACTGGTACTGTCAGGTTCAAAAGCATTTAAAAAACCTACATATCTTTTCCAAAGCTGACTCAAAATTAGATTATTTTAGGAGTCTGCAGCATTTGTTACTTAGGCTGTTGCTTGTTCTTCTTTTATTGAACACGGGCAATGGAAGCAGAAGAGGTTTGTGTGTGTCACAGGGCAATTTCTGTGTTCGGTCCCCAGGACCAGTGGATGCTGCAATGCGGAGACAGCAGACGCCCCAAGAAACAGACCCAGACATGCCCAGTGCACCGGTGCCTCCGCCTGAAGGGAGTGATAAAACCACCAAATTGCTTCAAGGGCTGAAAGAAGGATTAAGGAGAGAACCGAGTTGCCCAGGAATCTCTGCCCCAGCATACTGGGGTTGCTGCAGGGCTCTTTTGCCCATGAATAGCTGCTCTGGGAGCACCTCTCCTTTCTGCTTGTGTACACCAGGGATTTGTCCTTTGGCACTCACTAGAGTAAGTTTTCCGTCTGTCTGGATAATGACGCTGGTAAGAAAAGGAGAAGGTGAACCTAAGCTGCCTGGTCTGGCACGCTAGGAACACGCACACCTGAAGCTCTGCAGCATCTTGCTCTGCTGCAGCTCCCTTTGCCTCCCTGGAAACATCCCTTTCTGCAGGGCTATTGCACCCCATCCCAGCAGTACTGCCTTTGCAAGAGCTGGATGGAAACCCTATGGCCATAGGGGAGACTGGGAATTCAGGTCCCTCCACCCAGGACCACCACTGGGGCTGGGTGCAGCCTGTGATCTGCCCCAAATTGTTCACGGCCTTACAGTTCATGCCAGGCTGCACTGTAGGGCATTGAGCTCATTGCGGTATTTTTCCTTCTGAAAGGAAACAAAAACAAACTCTTGCCAGTTTATTATTTCAGCTAATTATATGAACCAACAGTATTTCATCCAAACCATTTTAGGAAAATAATTGGAGAACGTTTGCAAAACTCAAGCAACCATTTTTCTCCTGCCAGGGTGGCAGATGCAAACATAAAGAGTAACATGTCCATACATCTCCAATCTCAACTTCTTATGAAACAAAATAAAAGCAATCTGGTTGTGAACTGATCCAAAGCAAATACAATATTTCAGAACACTCCACATTTAGTTGGTGGGGCTGATTTATATAACGCAATCTAAAGCCCAGTGCGCAAATATGGAGGGGAAGACTATTTCCCCTTCACACTTTCTTACTTCGCAGACATTGTTTTTGTTCTGCATGCAAGTGAGGAGCCCTTGGCCACTGCAGCAGCTGCCTTTGAAGGATGAGCACTTGACAGGTTTCTATGGCACTTCCAAAAAGGGTTGTTTCACAAGCCAGAGGTTCCCTTTGTCATATATAGCACTAGGCCATTTATTGTGCGATCCGTGAGATCACTGTGCAGTGGTCTTCAAAATAAGTATTGCTGAAAGCATCCCCTGCCCGACTTCGATTTGCAGGCGCTTTCTCTATTCCCAATTTACGGATGGAAAGAAAGGGAGGAAGAGGGTGGCATCTCTCTCAGGGCAGCTCCATGTACAGGCTGGATCTCAGCGCCGGCAGCCAGCGTGCCACCACTGAGCCCAGGGCAGCAGGATGGGAGCACCCCGTGCGGTACCCTCTCCTTCATCACACACCATCTTAGAGGCAAAGAGCTCATTGTGTTTGAGGTTTCCACCACCCCTTTTCTGAGGAAGTGTTGCTCCAGCCATTGTCTCTATTCTGTTTTCAGATTTCATGGCTGGTTTCCAAGATTTAGTGGCTTTTCAGCAGGCAGAAGAACACCTCGGGTTCGTGGCACTGCAGTCCTACTTAGAGATAATTGCCGAAGTAAATCAGAAGCAAGGGGAGACCTAATAAAAACTGGAATCATACTCTTTAAAAGTGAAATTTTTAAAATTAAAAAAAAAAGGAGGAGAAAGAAATACCAAAAGGATAATTGTCATTTTCGGTAAGGAGGCCACTGAAGGATTTCCAAAACCAGTTCAGTCCCAATTCTCAGTTTGCCTTGCTAAACCTTGATCCATCATTTTGCAATGAGCCTAAGCATCCGTTCCTCAGGGACCCACAGGCTTTCTGAATGAAATCCCCCAGCCCTCCATCACAGGCTGCAGTCAGGAGGGATGCCGAGTGCCTGCTCCGGAGGGTTGCTGCTGCTGCCTTGGATAGAAACGCTCCCAAGTCCTTCCCCAACTTAACCTCATCCCACCCCCTGTTCCCTGGGAGAACCAAAGCTCGAAGCGTGTTGCTCGAAGGCTACACATGGCCAAATCAGTGCTTAATGTCCAAGCACTCTTAATATTTGGGCTGCAGCGGCCCCGTAGCATCACAGGGAAGTGCAAGATACCACCAGGCTGGGGTTGTTCTAACATGCCTCCCAGGAATGAGGGAGGTCAACAACAAGAATAAATACATAAATTTAATGCTTTCTTTGCTGCTTTCACCTTGTTCCCAGCAGTTGCATTTGTGCATTTTGCCCACCAGTAGTGTGAGGAGTGCTCTCGGGGAAGGGCTGCATCCTGGACCTGGAGGGCCCTGATACCTGCATTTCACGAGCAAGGCAAAACAGCCACTCTGTGAATTAATGGAAAATCTTATGGCAATGCCAATAAACAGAGACACTGTTTCAATTCAATTCATTTAGGGCTCAAATTGCTAACCAAAGCTCTTCTTCCCCCACATCCGGCTATTGCAAACCTTCGAGCAAGGCTGGATGTTTCCCTCAGCTCCGCGAGGAATCTGGCTGCTCCCTGGGCAATGAGCTGTAATGTAATGATTTACTGCACAGCCCCGCTGGTGGGTGGGCCAGGATTCCCACGGCGTTCAAGGCCTTTTCTGCAATGAAATACGTTTGACATGGAGGTCAAGTAAACTTCACTGTGTTGCATTCATAAGCATTTTTCAATTAGCACTGAAGACTGTCTCCAATCTCAAAGTTCAAATATTCAAAATCTGAGGGTTGTTTGAGGTTGAGCGTGGGTTGAGCTGGGCCTAGCCCTCCATTTATTTTCTAAGCACTGACTTTTCTGCCATCTTTATTTATGATAATTAATACTCCCTTAATGTAGACTCTCCCTGGACTTGTTCTGGGATGTGCCGTACTCCTTGTTCTTGTGCTGAGCAGCATTCCCCCACCGGAACGCAGCCATGACTTGATGACTTGAATTTGCAAAGGCACTTTGTTTCTTATGGAATTCATATTATCAGTGTGAAAAAAGCCCCTTTTTTTCCATGACAAAGTGGCCTGTTCTGCTCCAGATGAAAATGTGAATGTTTCCGTAATTACGCACTGACCTGTGTTGAACAAGCCGGCTCAAATGCTATTTTAGCTCTGCGTGTCCAGACTTTATCAGATTTATTCTATCTAGAGGAAGTCACATCACAAATAAATAACTTCAGTGGTACATTGGAGTGTTTGAAAAGCAAATTATTTGGCAAGTAGTCCCCCTTTCTTCTCCTCCTTATTCACCTGGTTTATAGAGCCATTAATGAATGCACCCTGGGCTAAAAATGTAGCCTTAGAAATGATGAGACACCCTCACAGCTCTTCCACTTCATGAAGTTTTATTTTGAGTCCCTTTCTTCTTTTGCCCTCTAGAGACTTCATGCGCTGCGACATTTTCTGAGTCGCTGCTGCCAGCCTGGGAGGGTGGCCAGGAGATGAGCTCCTTGCGAGAGGGGGGACTTTATTCTGCGCCCTCCCTGAAGGGCAACAACTCCTTGCTGTAACTACAGTTCTGCAAGTCTTCTTGTGCATCGCTGACGCCTCAACTCCTTGCACGCACCCTCCTGCCAGCCATCCTTGCCCCCAAAGCTCTCCCACAGCAGGTCCGGCCGGCACTGGAACTGGTCGCAGGAAGGGAGGATGATGATGCCCTCTTGGATGGGTCAGCACAGGCACTGGCTCTCCCTGCAAGGTTGCTTCTTTCATTGCTGTGGTCCCTTCTGGCTGCAAGCGTGACAAATGCCAGAGCTCTTCAGCCATTTTCCTCTAGGAGAATTAAAGTTTTAATGCTTAACCTTTACAAATTACAACAGCAATGCTCTAAATAATAAATAGTTTCTGGCCAGGTCTAGCCCTCTGAGCTATTATTCTCCAGCATGATATGCTGAGCCCCCATCTGCATTTATTTTCCATACTGTATTCAAGTCCTCTTATGTCATTGAGATAAGCAGTCAGGAGATATGTGTTTTCCAAAATGATGTCCTCATTCATCATTTCTTCCTCGCTGCTCAGGCTGATTACATTTAATTCAAGAAGAAAGAAGCCTCGCCTGGGCCCACTGAGCATATAAGGTTAAAAAAGCAATGCAAATGAAGCAACGGCTTCCTGGAGAAACGGCTACAGAACACAAAATAACAGCATCCCTTATCAGCACCAGGGCTGTGTACTCTCCTCCTCATTTCCAGAGAAAACTCAGAGCACAAATGACCCATTCATCAAGATCAGCAGGTACAACTCTGCTTTAAACACATATGCACAACAGCAACCACCCCCTCGATTAATAAGGAATGAGCTTTAAGTATTAATTTCTTCTGATATTAATGCAAAGCTTAATTGCGAATAGAGATAGGGGAGTGAAAGCTTACTGCAGCCTGAGCCCTTTCCAGTGACACTGGCTTAGGGAGAAATATCTTTTGTTTCTGCAAGTTCTTCACTGTTGCAGTATTTGGCTGCTCCAGGATGCAACAGGAAGAAATAATGCCATAATGTGTCTATGCACAATGTGAGCAGCAGCTTTCCAAGCCCGATGAAGGATTCCTCACGACTTTGCACACCCACCCTCTCCGTGGCTGCAGGCTCTGGGTGCATGGAGCCTCCTCACCTCGCAGGGGGTAGAGGCAGCCCTGACCCAAAGTGCTTGCTCATCTTCTGCAGGGATGCAGCCCCTGTGAGTTGCTCTGCGTCAGCCTACGCAGATCGGTGCAGCCTGTGCCGGCTGTGAGCCAGGGAGCCCTGCTCTGCCCTGGGCCCGGTGTGCCAACCCTGCGCCCTCCTGGGCACTGGCACAGCCACCGCTTGTCACTGCATTGCTCAACGGTGAAGATGATGCTGTTGGAAAGACCTGTGTGGAGCAGGCGGTGGCTCAGCTAGGCGTGGGAGTCCGCACACGATGCCGATGGGAGGGGGCATTGCAGATCCTGGCTGGCACGTGGCTCTGCAGGGTGGCACTGACAACCCCCCCAAGCCCGCTCCCCCGGATAAGCTGGGCTGGCTGTTCCAGAGCCAGGCTGGCACCTGCGTGTTTGCAGAACGAATTTACCACTAGGAAAGGCGGTTTGCATATTTGCTCTAATCAGACTTCAAAGAAACGCCAAAGGAGCCAGGGAAATGAAACACATACTGAGCCAGCCGAACGGGCGAATAAACACAGGCAAAAAAGCCGGAGTCTCTGACCAAATACTCAGATCAAAACTGTGGATTTAAAATGAAAATTGGAAGGGTCTTAAAGAGCTGGGTGCCTTCCCAGCATGTCCAGAGGGCAGCGGATCCACAGCTCCAAGCTTTGCTCCGCAGCCACAGCACCAGCGCGGGTGTGCAGCAGCTCCAGGGCAGCACGGCTGCTCATCCCACCCCTCCAAGGGGAGAAGGGCTGCGGAGGCACTGGGCTCCCAGCTCCTGCTACCTCTCTGGGGTTTAACATTTTTTTTTGCAAAGAAGTTGATGTTTTCTGTAGAAAAATCTTTAATAATTTTTGGTAGCTATTCTGAAAAAAACCCTTCCTCCCATGTATGTTGTGATCAACACTGATTTGGAGAGTCCACTGTAACTCAGTTTGCATTAAATGCAAATGATCAGAGGCAATTCTTAGCACTGGGACTCTTTTGTCACATGTGCATCTGAAAATACCTAGCTGAGATATCCTGGGTTTCCTAAAGCTCCCCCTCAAGACCATGACACAGCCAACAAACAGGGTGTCAGCTGCATTACCCAGTTTCGTGATGTTTTGCTCACAGTGCCCCACAAACACTTTTGAAACACATCCTCAAAGGGACAGAAACCCTAATTCCCATTGAGGCAGCTCTGAAGAATAATTCATCCCAATCTGTTTCCTCTCCCTCAGCATGGTTCAAAGTCTGGCTAAGCTATTTATAGGCTTAGGGTTTCACTCAACAGCTACGGCACTCACTGGAGGCAGTTCCATTGGCTTCAGTGGATGTTGGACCCTGACCCATAACTTGCATTTAAAAGTATCTTCCTAGGACCTAATGCAGCTGGCTCTCCCAAAAGGTTGCGGACAGCAGACAGACACCTCCTAGATACAGGTGCAAGAGGCAAACATGCAAAAGGTTAGTAAAGATCCATTCTCCTCCACCCGGAGCAGATGGGCATGTTATTTGGGTTGATTGCATGACTGTAAAGACTCAAAACAATGTAACAAAAATAAAAGTGCAATAGTAGGAAGGCACCTGTTATTCAACTCCGTATAATACAAGTGGTCATGGGCTGAATGGAAAATCAAGATTGTGTGTCAGAAGATTTTTATAGCAGAGCCATGTCCAGGAGCAAGAAAACACAGCGAGATACCAGCAAATTGCCCACGGGGTCTTTTTGCAGCAAGCAGCAGAGTGACTGGGGATGCAGCCAGTGCACAGACTGCGGGCTTCTGGCATGGAGACGTGAAACTCTTTCTAGGGACCCAGAAAAGCAAAAGGAGTTGGGAAAGAAAGAGCCCATGATCTGTGTCTCCAGAGCCTGCCTGGGCCGAGCAAACCCACGTTCAACCTGCCCTCGCAGAGGAACCCCCGACACATGGATGGGGGAGCAGGGCGGCCGGCGCTGCTGCCCTGTAGGCAAGCTGGGACAGCAAGGGAGGGAAGTTGTATTATCCCTTCGAAGCTACAAATGTAGTAGAAAATGTAATTATAATCACCCAAACTGGAGTTCTGCCAGGACATCAGGGCTAATGGTCTTGCTCTTGCAAGAAGTGCCATGGGATTTTTCTAATGATCACAAGTGGTCAAGACCTCAGTTTCACATCTCATTTGGAAGATAATGAAGAAGTCTCCCATTTATTTTTGGTCCGAAGGGAGGTAAGGACAAATTGACTATGTCAAAGGGCACGAGGACTTAGAAATGTAGATTCTTTTGCTTGAGATGTGACTGGGAGCTCTGACAGCCAGGAGGGATGGCGGAGGGAAAACAAGAAGCAAGGAGGAAGCGCGTGTGATTTCATACGACTCCCGTTAGTGCTTCAACTTTTTCTGAATCTGCTGTGACTCCAGTGACATTGCTGAAAGGAAGGTGAATCTTTTTTCAAATGAGTTATTCCCGCTGTAAAATATATTTGGAGGGAATGAGTTTATAAAGCTATCTCTGAGATAATTGGCAAGGATACTCCACTCTCCCATGAAGGTTATGAGTGGGTTACAAGAGGGTCTTCACTTTAAACTCAGAGCAATGAGAAATTAATAGATCTTGCAGTGTCAGTCCCAAGGCAGAGGATCATGATAAACTGGAAGCAGGCAGAGAGGCTCTCTTTAAGTTACGGAGTGGGGGGAAGAGAGACGTATCAGACCCCTGGGACTTACACAAATTCAAACTGACACCTCTGCCGAACACAAGCGTGGTGATTGCCAGTAAAAGGTCAATGCAATTGGAGAAGACAGATATTGCCTTATCCTCTGAGGAGAAGCAAGTGTAGCATCTCCAGAGACCCTGCCTGTTGCTTGCCTGGAATAGGGAGCTCTGCCCTGGGAAGCTGCACCACAGTCAGCGTGGGCAAGTGCTACCTTTTAAAGTGAAAGCTGCTGTGCATGTAGAGAATGATTTCCCTTTTTCCAGCCATGACTATTTCCATATCTAAACCCTTTGCATGGCCTGCATCGCCTGCATCGCCCCTGTTTTTTTCTGCTAGGAGCCTAAGAAAAAGTGATCACACCCTTGAAAACTGTAGAGAAGGGTTTGGACAAGAGGAAGAATTGGCAAGGGCTGTTCTGGAAGGTCATTACGTGGGTATTGGCTGTTGTATAAATGGAGCTGCCGGAGTGGAGAAAGAACTGGCTGTGATATTGATGAGAACGAGTAGTTAAATGAAAGCAGTTTGGGTTGCAAAATATAGACTGCTATTGAGATCAATACTGGAATCAGTTTAATTAATTTGTATGATCAATAACCTGGAAGGATGAAGGCGCAGACCAGCAATGCAATTTGTTCATGGTGCAAAACAATCACAGAGGAGCTGTCAACACGCGGGACGATGCTCTCCAGCTTGGACTGGGAGAAGCGAGGTGCATGCAAAGAGCACGTGAAATGATGGTAGGGACAGCCACCAAAGATGGGGATCTGTCTCAGTGATCTCACGCAACAAAACAGAGACTAATGATGAGTAAAGCTCAGCCCTCAAGTGCAGCACTTGACCGCAGGGAGCACGAGAAGCGCATCGCAAGGGTGTGCCAAAGGGACCTCAGCCAGAGGTGGGGAAGGGATGCTGGGGTCAGTAAGGAAATGGGCAAATCCTGCAGCACTGTGGGCTTTGATTTCTTTGTATGGGGAAGAGCATAAGCGACACATCGAACGTAAGGAGAGCTCACAAATTTAGACATGTTTCCATGGACCAGAGACTGAGCAGTGAGGATTAGCTGCCCCAGGATCCAGGACAGCAGCTGGGAGACCACCCTGTGAGGACGTGGGTCTCAGAGATGGGACGGACAGGGCACGGCGCTGGCGGAGGAGGAGGAGGGAGAACTGGGCTTCGTGCTCCTCCTTTGGGTCCAAGAACATCCTGCATTTCAGCCTTCAGGTGAGCGGGGACACGATGTAAGCTGGAAGCACCGGCAACAGGGTTGTCTGCGACTACGCCACGCTCTTCAGGAGCTGTAGGAGAGCCCTTCAGAGAAGGGCTGATGCTGGTTAGATTAATTTCTCAAAAGACTTTGGATAAAACTTTGATAAAACAAATTCTCTCTTTTTTTTTTTTGTTCCTCCTTACCCTCCTTACCCCCTTTTTTTGTTCTTTCAGGCTTCCCCTGACTCTGGAGGAGCCATATGCACGTCTCTCCTGCCAGCACTCATGCATGAGCCGCGCAGGGCTGGAGCCCACGCCAGAGCCGTGATGTGCCAGCCGAGCCCTGCGGCGATGGCAGAGGGGGGCTTGCAAACACCCTCCCATTGCCGGGGTGGCAGCGAGGGGCAATGCGCCTCAGCCATGAGTGAGGAACATCGGTGCGGCTCCTGTTTCTGGAGCAAAGGAAAGGGAGAGAGCGGGAAGGTAAGGATATAAATGTTGGTCCTTGGGGAGAGAGGCTGAGAATTCCCTCGTGTTTGCTGATCTGCAAACCTTGTCAGAGGCTTTCAATTCTCCCGGAGCAGAGAAAGGAAGAGACAGATGCTGAGATAATTACTACCCTGGCAAAGAACTTATTCTTGTATCCAGAAGGAGAGTTACGGCCTCACAGCTGTCTTTAGGATAGAGTGAAAGCATTTTTTCCATGGTACATTGCAATGGCAATTAATTTTCTTGATAAGCTTAAACTAACCTTTATTTTAAAAAGGAAGATAACTTGGTGTATGAAACATCTTCTAACCTGGCATTTACCAAGGACAATGGGATAATAATTTGAAAAGCAATTAAAGGTACCTTTTTTTTTTAAGCTTCCTGGTGCCTTCTTAAGGTGCTGCAGAGCCTATGGCCCCTCTTCCTCAGGATGACTCAGTGCTTCTCCTTCCACAGCACATTTCCAAATGCTCAGGGCCTCTCAGAGCCCAGCCTTCGGGGCCAAACCTTGGCACAGGCTCTCTAAAATAGGAAACTATTTCTCCTGGTGGTTTGATCAGAGGGTTGGACCATTTTCCTGTGTATCAGGCATGTGAAACAGGTCAAGTTCTTCTCTTCTAAACAAAATTAGTTGGGAATCCTTTTTGAAGAGTTCCAGCCTTTCAGCAGATGATGATAAAATGTTAAATTCTGAGAGGTGTCCCCTTGACCCCAGTGCTCTCTTCCAGTTTTTATAGAAGACTTTTGCCCTGGATTAACTTTGCTAAAGGGCTTTGAAGAGGAAGAATGCCATATAAATGCCTATTATACTAAATAATCCCTTTATCTTAATGGAAACAATATTTGGACCTTTTTAAATAATGCATTCTAGCTTTTTAATCAACAAAACCTTTATAATAATACACATGTAATTATTGCCAAGAACATGGCAATATCTCATTCTAAATTACAATAGAGGAGGCAGCAATGAGCCAAAAGGTACAGTTCATGGAAAAACTATCAGCTTGGTCTTCCTGGTGCTTTTCTTATGAAGCATTTAGTCAGGATTTAGCATACAAGTGTGACTAGCTCCAAAATAAAAGGCATCCTTGCAAAAGCACCAAGGTAGAACCCTTTGGGTCCTGCACTATGCACGTAGCAATTAAGCTGCTGCAGGGAAGCTCTCCCCAGAACCACCCATTGGGAAGGACCTTAGCCAGGGGCTTCACTCTTTTTCTTTATTCCTACTAGTGGAAATGAGCTCATGCCAGAAGGAAACCTGATACAGGCGACACAGAGCAAGGCTGCCTTTACCTGTGGGCCCTTGTCCAGCTTGCAGCTCGGTACTGAGGGCCCCAAGATGAAAAACCCTCTGCACTTGCACACTCGCATGGCACTGCTGGAAGATGTGCTGGGAAGCACCGTCGAGTGATCGCAAGGTGGCCTCAGGCAGAGCCACTCTGGGCTGGATGGACGCAGCGTGCACACAGCGGTGCAACCTGTGCCAAGGTGGCAATGCTGTTCCCAGGGGTGACACGATCTGGGCTTTTGCCCAGGGCTGAACCACAGGTAGCTGGAGCAGGGGAGAGCCCAGCTTTTACCTGCCCGAGCTGGCTGGGGTCCAGAGGCGAGTGTCCCAGCCCTGGGAGCTCCAGGTGATGGGGAATGGTTCCAGAGATGTACCTGGCCTGGGCACCACAGCTACTGTGCGTTGTGAAGCTCCTTGTCTCGCTTGACCCTCTCCACCTGCCTTGCCCAGCAGCACCATTGAAATCAAACCAACACATGAACAAAATATTGCTGTAAGGGAGGAAAAACGTTTTATTTCCAGTGCAGCCGAGCGCTGGGTGTGCCAGCAAGGAGAGAGCCAGCCCCACCACAGTAAGCCTTGAGTGCAGCAGCATACCAGAGGAACACACCAAGGCAAATTCAATCAAATATTTCAGGAAACTTATTCGCTGCATTTTGCAGCCCCAGGTGCACTTGGTCCAAATTCTCCTGTCACTAAAAGGATTTTCCTAAATAATTTGCCATAGCTAAAAGCAGACGGATAAAGAGCCACAACCTCAGCTGGTACAAGTCAGCCTCCATCCAGGGAGTGGGAGGAGGAAGGGAAGGGAATCAGACAGGTTACCCCAGCAGCAACCACTAGCCCTGAAAGCATTGTTTATTTTAAAGTTTTCCTACCTTCATGTCTTTGACGTGTGGCACACACAGCAACATGATAAAATACCTCCAGTCCTACCTAATTGTTTTGTGGGATGACCTGTCAAAGCATAATTAGATCATTCCGTGCATTGTTATTATGGGGAAGCTTTGTGATCCTTGAATGTCAAGCTGTCACGGAGATAACCTAACCTTTGAAATAACAGTATGTTAAAATCAGGGGTTATTTATTCTTGGCAATGCTCTTTACATGCTGTCGGTGCAGAAGCCCTGCAAGGGAATGGCAAACCAAAAATCCAAGACACAATAATGACAATATGCAGCAATGATTACAAACATGCAGCAAAATGGCATCTGATAATGTAGTCTGTAGAAGTCAGCAGCACTGCAGAGGGCTTCAGAAGCCCTTGTGGAGCACCGTACCATGCCCTGACCCATCTGCTTTAATATTTGATCTCCTGTACTGGTTTCAGCTGCTTCAGCATGATATCTTGGGGCTTCAGATCTCTAAAAACTATACTGCTGGATTTTAGATGAATACAGAAATTCTGGGTAAAAGTGCTTACCAGAGGGAATTAGGTTACAATATTACTTTAGGCAGGGAAACCTATGGGAAAAGAAATTGTTTTATATAAATAACTCCTGCAAAAGTGTAAGGTGGGCCTGGGATGAATTGGTAAGAGAAAACAAATTGCATGCAAACAGATGTTTTAGCAGACAAAAACACTTAGCAGTCAAATTGGCCAGTGAAGCGACCAGAGAGGTATCAAACATACCGCGAGATGCAAAGCGGGGTAGGCTAATGCACACTTAGAGCAGCGCATACCAAGGACCGATCCCGGCTGCACCACCCCACTTCCCAGATAACCTGCCTGTGCCCCTCTGCCTGCCTCTGCGGCGCGGCTGCTGTCCTACGTGGCATGTAAGTATGTCAGTTGGGTTGGTCAGCAACATGGACGCCAAGTATCCTGCACCCCACCTTGTCCACAGACATTAGGAGGAGTCCTGGGAGGGGAATATACCTGTCTGTCATGGTTTAACCCCAGCCGGCAACTCAGCCCCACCCAGCCGCTCGCTCCCTCCCCCCGGTGGGATGGGGGAGAGACTCTGAAGGGTAAAAGTGAGAAAACTCATGGGTTGAGATAAGGACAGTTTAATAGGTAAAGCAAAAGTCGTGCGTGCACAAGCAAAACAAAACAAAGAATTCATTCACCACTTCCCATCGGCAGGCAGGTGTTCAGCCATCTCCAGGAACGCAGGGCTCCGTCACGCATGACGGTGACTTGGAAGACAAACGCCATCACTCCGAACGTCCCCCCTTTCCTTCTTCTTCCCCCAGCTGTATTTGCTGAGCATGACGTCATGTGGTATGGAATGTCCCTTTGGTCAGTTGGGGTCAGCTGTCCCAGCTCTGTCCCCTCCCAACTCCTTGTGCACCCCCAGCCTCCTCGCTGGTGGGGTGGGGTGAGAAGCAGAAAAGGCCTTGACTGTTGGGTGTGCACGGCGCAGCAGGAACTAAAACATCCCTGCGTTATCAACACTGTTTTGAGCACAAATCCAAAACATAGCCTCATACTAGCTACTACGAAAAAAAATTAACTCTATCCCAGCCAAAACCAGCACAGTATCTTTGAAAAAAAACAATCTGGTTATGAAGATCACCAGTGGTTGAGAACCTGCAGCCACAGCAACAGGTCTTTGCCCTGGCTGTCAACAATTTGCAACTTATTTTCCACCTGAATTTATCTGTCTTAGAGATGGAAGAACTCTGCTGCACCACCCAGCCGCCTTCCTTCAATACTTTCACCAACTGTGATTCAAAGTACTCCTTAACCTTCAGTTTGATAAATGAAACGAGGCAACTCCCACAAACTCCATGGGGCAGTTTCTCAACACTTTGTTCATTCTTGTGTCTCTCCTCCGACATTTTGCAATTTTTTCTCCATGCTTTCTGAAACATGGACACCAGAAATGATCACAACACCCAGCAGCTGTGCACCAGTGCCAAACCCGGAGGTAATACAACCTCCCTACTCCTACTGCCTACTATACTTAGCCATACACCCGGGGAATCTTACTGGTCTTTCAGCTGCAACCACAAGTGGGAAGTCATATGCATTTAGTTTTCTACCATCCCTTTCCTGAGTTTCTCCTTCCTGAGACAGTCTCCTCCTCCACAAGCCTGACCTACATTCTTTGCTTCTAAATGCTTGACCTTGTATTTGCATGTCTTGAAATACATATTTGTCTGCTTGCGCTTGGCTTAGCTAGCTGCCCGTGTTGTATATCAATGATTCTCTCCTTGTTTACTACATTTCCAATCTTCAAAGCACTTGGGAACCTTATCAGTACTTTCAGAATATTTTTTCCATACTGTAGTTAAAAATATTACAAAAAGCATAGGAACAAGAGCTATCTTTAGGAATAAGAAATTAGATAAACAGCTTTCATTTTGGACATCGGCTGGCCACCCTTTAAACCATTTAATGTGTGCCCTAATGACTAAATATCATTCTTGATCAGTAGTAAAAATTTGCAAAATCATAAATGCTTACAGACATCTACATATACTAGGTCAATACTATTGCTTTTATTGACCCCAGGTGTAATTTAATGAGAAAACAACATCATGTTAATTTTCTCACAGCCCTGCATTGACTGACAAGAATTATCTCACCTTCCTTCAGCACTTTATTCACCAGAATCTGCCCTTTTATTACTCGACCCAACGTCGCAATCCAGTCTGTGTCACTCACCCCTCCAGAGCACTGGGCAGATGAGGGCTTTTCTCCAGACTCTTTGAATTGTCCCTGATTTCTGAGATTAACCATTTCTGCCCAGCCTAATGAATCGCGACACTTTTTGAGGAAATTGTTTAACTGGGGTGCAGGTTACCATGTTGCAAAGTATAGCTCTTTTTGGGGGTTCCTTGGGTGCTCTTAGAGTGGGACATATCTGCCACGCATCCCAGCTTCGTCAGCCCAAAACGCCATGCTGGAGACATTAGTGTGGAAACATCTCTGCTAAGTTTGGATCAGCACAGTAACACCACAACAGCCTCTGGTGGCCCCTCCTTCACTGCAGAATTAAACGCAGCCAGTCACGCAATGCTTTCATGAAACTTGACTTGGTAGAGACCGTGCACCATCTTACTGCCCGCCTGTTTCGCACAGAACAGCTTTTACCCACTTCCTTGCAGACAATCCCCTTAACGTTTTATCAGTTATGGTTATTTGCCAGGAAATCAGTTCAACATTAATTGGATGAGTATCAGATATAGCATTGTTATTAGGATTGTCAAAATTATACTGCTAATTGACAGTGAATTTATGACAAATTTGTATTTCCCCTTCTACCATGTGACCCCTCAGAAGTTACTCAAACCAAGGAGCAGAGGTTTTTATCAGACCTTCCCAAGCTTTCCCATTTTTACGAAGGTAAGCCTCATTTTTAATAGGGAAGGTAATTACCTACCAGCTCAAAGGCTGTGGTGAATTCTCTAATACTCGGAGCTTCTACTTCAGGAGATGTCAAGTAATTGGTATGGCCTTGGTCAAGCACAAGAAATTTGGCTTAATGCAAGATTCAGTGGAGGGACCCTCCTCTCCCTAGGATTTCTAGGCCAGACCAAACTATCAGAGACGTCTCATCAAATGCAAAGCCCAGGCATTTCTCAACCTTACCCACCTATTGAACAGGGCTTCCAGACAGTTCACATCAAGTCACACTGTTCTTACGTTCCTCATAAGTTGCATTCCTTCTAAACTTCTGTTTTCACAGGGTCAATGGGTTTTTTTGCCTCTTTATGACACTTGTAGTGTACAAGACCTACAAGATGATCAGCAGCTGGTGTTTCTCTTGCCCTTTGCACACGCAGTAACAAGGCTACGACTTTGTGCCACGTTTTTCAGCCAGGAGGTTATTGATATTTATAGCAGTGATATAGCAGATCATTTGGACATGTAAAAGAGACAGGAAATCAATTAGCATCAATACATGTCTCCAGACTGTTAACTTGCTCATACAAATACAAACGACCTTCCCTCTCGACACCCCGTGGTGCTCAGGATGGGAACAGACCCTGACCATCCTCCAGAGGGATTGGGAGGAAACACAAATGGGAACTTCTGGAAGAAAATAGCAATTTCTTTGCATGCAATAAGGAGTGTGATGGCCTTGCTAAGCACTAAACAAAACTAACAAAGCAGCAGCAGAATAACAACAGAGCAAAAACATGAAAACTGAGCCACAAAAGAGGCATTACCAATTCATGTGGCAAGCACAGCTTTTTTCCCACCCGTCTTCTGCTCTGTCAGGGATGCATACAGTGGGCAAGATGCAACACCCTGCCTGGCTCTTCTAAGCCCACTGCAACCAGATGTCCTGTAACCACTGTCCTGCGCTGAGCCTCATGCTCTGGCCCAGGAAAGGCAAAATTTCCTGTCCCCAGGAACCCAGAACCACAACCCAAAATTCTCGTATAACCAAGGGGAGGGCTGAGAAGGTGGTTGGATCTCCACTACACAGGCACTGGGAGATGCTAAAGCTCCCTAGATGTCCCTTGCCATCACGCTGCATGTCATATGTATGACACACATGTGGTCATCTCTGCTGCCATAGCATGGCAGCGCTTGGTGCCCAGATACTCCAACAGGATTTTTGATGGAAAATATTCCGGTCTGGGGGAGTAGGAGGGTGAGATATACTGGTCGTCTTCTTGCAGATAAATCTAGGCTTTCCAGAAGCTGTAAAGCTCTGCAGCTAAGCTCAGGGAGCTGCAAAAAGCAAACCACCAAGGAGCTGCGTGATACGATATGAAACCAGTTCCTTTTGAATATCATTTAAGAGAGAGAGCATTCCCACTGGAGCTATGCACAGATGAAGGAACAGGTCCATACAGGAGGGAGAAGCACAGCAGAGCAAGCAAACAATATCCCTGTGCCATGATACCCACAGACGTCACTGGGAAGTGCCAGCACCCCATCTCCTGCTGGGTATCCCAGCACCCTGAGCTGGAAGGAGGATGGACAGTCCAAGCAGGGCATGGCCAAGTGCCGTCATCTCCATGGGGGGACCCAGCGGGTGTTGAGAGTCACCAAGACCCACGGCAATTCAGGTGTCACCTTGCAGCCCAGGCTTTTCGCCTTAGCAAGTCCCTCCCTGCTTCCCCAAGGCTCTTTCCTTTGTGAGCACAATCCCTCTCCTTAGGTGAGGCACCTACAGCCCCCGTGGGAAAGCCCATGCTTACACATCCAGAAGAAATCCCTCTCTATTTGGGAGCCAAGGCAGAGCTCGGCAGGAGTCTTGGCAAGACGCAGACGTACGCTGCCATGCTCTGCGCTGCCGGGCTTACCCCGCGGGAGAGACGCATCCCACAGGGGCTGAGTCACGATGGAGACATGTTCACGTCTGCCGACTCCCACCTTGGCTTTTGCTCTCCAAAGCTAAAACAAGCCCTAGCTGAGATCCTAGTCCCACTCGATCCCCCCCTCTTAGATGTAGGCAGTGGCACAGAGCCACACCGTTTGGTCTGGAGCAGAAAGAGGGCAGAGTCCCAGCAAGAATACAGCTCCGCAGCTGCTGGGCGTGCAGGGGCACCGGGCTGCTCTGCACACACCAAGGAGCTCAGGGAGGAATGGGATGTCCCCTTTGCCTGAGCTTCTTCAGGACACATTGCTCCTGGCATCGCCACCAAGTGCTGGGGCTTGCACCCAACCTGCTCCCGCTCCCCTCCCTGCAGGCACTGCACCCACACACTTCAGACAGGCTGTCCTCCAAAGTCTTCTAAAAATGCAGTTCACCATGTCTCGAGCTGGCTGTCCCCAAACCAACAGGCTTTAAAAAAAAAAAAAAAAAATTAAAAAAGGAGCTTCTTGCAAATGTGAAGGATACTGTGGTCCAAGACCAAGATGCTCCTCACAGTTATCTTCCTACACCAAATCCCTTCAGGGCTCTGCAGCCCTGGTTCAAACCGAGCATCTCATCGTCCCGAGAATTTGGTGATTCACCAGCCTGAGCACACGCTAGGCAATTCTGCATATGTCTGCGGTTCCTGTCAATCTGTCTCCTTGTGTACAGACAGAGAGTGAGCAGAGATCTCAGACAGTGGGCAGATTAATAATACATTTGTTTTCTCCATGCATCATGAGGAAGAGGAAGAGCCGCAATTCAAGAGCCTCCCTGAGAGTTTTGCAAATTCTTCATGATAGGAGACAAGAGCAGGAAAGGAGCTTTTGTGCTTCAACTCTTTAAAGCTGGTGCCACTCTGTATTTTAATGTAACATTTAAAAGGCGCACAAAGAACGGCATGTACCATAAATATAAAGTGAAGATATTAAGCCAGTCGATACAACCAGCGCATCATTTTTCATAAGCTCTCAAGATCAGGAAATAGCAGCAAAATGTGGGTCTCCGTGGCATTGACGGCTCCTCAATATCTTTAAGGAAGAGCTTTTTGAGCACCCATAAAGGGTCCAAATCGGAGGGCATCTCCATGGGGAAACCACCGTGGTGCTGCAGAGCAGGGCTGCTCTGTGGCACCAGGAACAGTCTGGTTCCCCTGCACTGCCCTTCTCATGGAAACGCATCTGCTTGGCAAGGGAAACACGCGCTTTGTGTAAGGAGAAATGCTGGGTCTAAATAGCCAAGGCGGAAATCTGATAACGCCAGAAATAACTGGCATTATTTCAAAGCTTGCAGGCGGGAGCGTGGCAGCTCCTGCCTGCCCGTGCAGTGCCCTCTGCTGCCTTTCCCACCAGCGAGGAGCTCCCCGACACCTCCCAGCTCTCCCTTCAGGATCGGTTTCTGTTCCCATCTCCTCTTTACTCCTCATCTTCCTAAAGTTTCCCCAATGCCTGGACGAAAAGGATGAGGCAGGGAGAGTACACACTGCATTTCTTGTCCACTTAAAAATTTGCATTCCTGTTTAGGGAAGGAAATTGTTATTTAAAAAGCCAAAGCTATTTCTCACAGTCCTTTTTTTTTTTTTTTTAATATCCTACCTCGTTTGCACATGCACCTACTTTAAACAAAGGGAAGAAGAAGATGAGATTTTCTGATATTGGCGTTGCTTTACATATCTGACGGGTAGGTACAAAACAGGGCAATAATGAAGGCATGTTGGTGTGTATTAATCAGAGACGCACACAGAAAGGCACAGGCTGAGACTAGTAATTTGTATGTCTCTTTCTTCACAGTTTTTTTGAAACCTCAAGAAGAGGAAAATATAGAGAAATCAGGATAAAAATTACCATTGGATGTCTGCATTTCAGAGAGCAGATCTGAGCAGCTCTCCCCGAGCACACCAGCCCTGTGAGGTCATGGTTTCCTTAGGGCTGCGCAAACTGGAGCAAAACCAGCAAACTAGAGCAAAAACCCAGAATAAGATATGCAGACCAGGCTGAGCTGGGAAAAGCTGATCTTCTGGCTTGGCCAAGAGGTCCTCAAGCTAACCTGGCCAAGAAGCTGTCTTTCAAATACACAGTTTGGCCAAGAGGCTGTGGGTAGAGAGTGGTATGGAGAACACTCTTGTCTTTCCTAATGGCCAGCTACTGACCTGAGACGACAGACACTGTCAGCATAAGTACAAAAATCGCTTTTCTTTTTAAAACTACTGAAAAAATGACAGCACAGGCTAATGCTATTTTACCAATAGGCCCCATAACCCACGCCAATAACCTACCAAAGACAAGCCCTGCAGTACATGTGACCTCGTGAGACAGTGAGTCCTTATGGTATCACGCAGAAACCAGGTGCCATAAGGATGGCGAAAAACAATTTTAAAGGAACTGAATTTAGCTAAGAGTGTAAGCCGTAGTTTTCAACCTGCCCGCATTATCGGGAACCCTTACGATCATGACATAGCATTATGCAGCCTCATATATGCTTATGTTAGATACTGTTAGGTCATCATTTGAGTCAGTAGAGCTGCCGTTCCATCGGCGTTTCAATTATAAAACTCCTTTGCAGAGATTAATAACATAGCTCATGCTTTAAGCCAAGAAGCAATTTTTTCCCCCTTCAAAATTTCATTAAAGTCTGCTGATAAAGCAAAAAGCACAGTGACTTTTTTGTAGTTTCAGATGCTACTTCCATACTCTCTCACTATAGAGAAATTTTGCTCCAGGCAATTAGTTCTTAGCTGGGACTAGTCGTTCCTGACTAACATTTCAAAGAAAACGCAGATCTTTTACATAGCCTAAATACCACTGCAAGAAGTCTGTGCAGCAACAGCGATTCTCCCACTATAGCAATGGCTACAGTCTATATCGCAGACCTGTCTGTATTATTCTCAATAGTGACCACGTCTCATACTGGACACAGCCAACTCCCAGTAAAATAACATATTAAGCCTGAATTCTGCAAATGTCTACATGTGTGTTTATAGACATGAGCTTCACTGTGGAGTTGCATGAGTCTAAGATGCTACCCCTAAGCACGTCGGACCACCTCATTCCCCGCCTGTTTTCCATCAAAGTAATGGCTACAGACTATGAGCAAAACATGTTGCTACACCACTTCACATCAGTCCATTATTCCAGCTGAGCATCGCTGTGATTTACTACCTACAGTGTGTTCAAAACGGTGGAAAGAAAACATCATTTGTGAGAAAGAGATCTTTCTAGCAAGTCATGGAGCAGTGACTGAAGCCATGTCAGGGAACCACTTCCCAGCCTCTGTCCCTGTCACACCTTCTTCCCCAAGCCTCCTCCCTCCGCAGGCCATGCTGGTATGGGGCCAGCTCCACACGGGATAACCCTAGTCCAGCAAACGGCCAGCAGCAGGGATGGGGTTAGTAGTCTGGTCTCATCTGACAGGTTCCCAGCACCGATTTAACCTCTCACTCTAAAGAGGTTTTGCTGTTGTGTGATGCCTTTTACAAAAGCCACCAGCCTCAGGGAGATGCCACCAGCATTATTTCCAAACTCAACTGTCCTGCGCTAAAGGGCTCCTGTCCCTTAAAGACATACCTGTGCCTCTTCTAAGGCCAATTTGTCAGGTGGATTTGGAATATTCTCCCAATTTTTATTTCCCCCTCCTCCCCCCCATTTGTCTTCCCTCCCTCCGAGTCTTTTCCCGGGCTTCAGTGAGCCACGCAGCAGGATTGCAGAAACAATCATCTTTACCTGAAGAGAAATTGAATCCTAGCATTATAGCATTTCCATCCATAAGCATTCAGTTCTCAATTTCAGTGTGTTTTGTCTTGCTTTGCCTTAATGGTCAATAGAAAGATTCCCTAAGACCTTGATAGGATAGAAAAAAACTTGTTAACATAATAACAGCATCTCGGGGAATTCATTTTGAAGCCACCCAGGGCCTTCTGCTCCTTCCAAGCTGCCTCAGCGGCTTAGTCCTGAGTGCTGCTGGCAAAGATCGCATCTCATCCTCCCAACAGACTCCTGGAGGTCAGGTCCAGAGCCATCTGTAAATTAGAGATTGACATTATTAGGTGAAAAGATGGCTGCATACACACAAAAATACACCTGCTTCTGTTATTAACTAAAATCTGCAAAACACAGCACAAAGTCAAAGACAGAGATAAAATGCCAGACCTTTTATAACATACACCAGGGCTGGGGTCATGTGTGTGTCTCACCTATACAGCGCAGGCTTTTAGACAATACCCCACCCTGGCATATCTTTAATTAGTGCTCCAGAAGAGCAGCAAAAATTTGGATTTTTGCATTTCCCATCTCCAGGGGGAGAGCTGTCAAAAAGTGAAGCATTTTGCTTTAGAAAGATCAGGAGACAAACTGGTCTTTGTGGAAGGAGCAGAGAGCTGAGGTTTGCCATGTTCCTCAGGTGCCTGGAAGCTCATGCCCTTGTTCTGGAGAAGGTTGCTGGAAAGCCGGGCTTCTGGGACAGACGGGTGTGACGACAACGGCACTAGGTCGTGCAGTGCTGCTGCAGTGGGTGTCAGTGCTCCCCAGTGTGCAGGTCCCAACGTCTTTCTGGTGAAGATGCAAATCCCAGGATAGGGAATTTAAGCCTAGCTTTTGTTAGCTGTTTTGCACGGACTCCTGGAAATGACCCATAGACCTCCAGAGGGTGGCCTGAAGCAAGGCATGAAAACCCCGTGGCTCCATGCAAGAGAGCCGTCATTTGCAGCCCTCAGATCTGATGTTTGCAAGACCTTTTAAGCAATTAAGGCTGCTAAAGGCCAAGACCGTGAACTCCCTTTTTTTGTTTGATGAGAAGCCAAAAGCAGAGAGCCAACAGTTGTAGCACAGTTTGCAACGGGCCGCGGCACGGCTCAGCCTCGTGCAAGGTTGACGCAGGACGCAGCCAGCTCGGCAGTGCCGCTCGCAGCCGGACCCGCTCTGCTGCCCGCGCGGTGCAATCCAGCCCAGCTTTAGCAAAGGCAAAACCACGTTATTAAATCACAACGTGAGTGTACTTTCAAAAGTACAGTGGCTAGTTGTTTGGCTAATTAAACTATTAAATTATGCCGGAAAATAAACATTTGGAAGTTTCAAGCGAGACAAAGCCATGAATACTAAGAACTCCCCAACTTAGCATGATTGATTACACAAACAAACCGTATCTATTGAAGAAGTGTTACGAAAAAGCATCGCCTTCATCAAATTTTAAGCGAACAGTTGTGGAGTGGGGAAGGGAAAATTAATTAATTACACCCTGAAACATTTTACTGATTGAATCCATGACCCCAGCACTTGTAAGGTCATCAAATGATAGATTAGTGCTGCACAGAGTATCACAAATGGCATTTGTGCTGGGAAGCTCATTATATGAGACATCAGGTCATGTAAATCATAGGAAACAAATACAAACATCCATCAGAAAAATGCAGACAGTCATTACAGGCAGCAGAGAGGAGTTGAATTATTATGCAAAATTTATTTTGACTATTAAAATACAAAGTGGTGATACAAAATTGTCCTTTAAACAAACATAAACTACAAGCACTCTGACAGAAGGTTTTTTTATAAATGTTTCATCTCCTCAGTATACCATGGCTGTAAACAGTACCTGAAAAACAAAGGAGGGGGAAAGAAAAAAAAATAACAATGATCCAATATTTGGGTCTTCAGATCTTTTCTTTTATTCGAGAGACAACTATTCTTTCTACATCTGAATAATCAATGCAAGATAGGAAGAAATAGAGTGTAATTACTGCATGCGAGTCATTTGTTACAGATCCTGTCTGCTCGGAGAGAACAGAAGCGAGTACTGCTTCTTGACAAGCGGGTTTTTGCAGGGGGAGATACACTAAACAGTTTGGCAGAAATATGCGGGTGCTCAAGAAGAGAAAACCAAGCAGCAGGAGATACTAAACCAGGGGGCTGTTACCACCCTCCAAACCGCTGGACAGGAACCCACTCACCTGTTCCCAACACCATCCATGACTCCAGGAGGTGGACCAGCTTCTGCTGGAGTTCATTTCCTTGCTCATTAAAATAAACCCTTAGGTGTCCTTCCTATTTCTTTTTCATTTGCTTGATGAAGCCCAATTCATACCTGTTAACAGAAGAGATGAGAGTATTTTTGGTTGGTCTACCAGGGAAACAAGTTCTTTCTTAAGTCCAGATACAGCAGCTAAGCACTCGAACCATAACTAATCCTGATAATTTTGAAGCACCACAAATTACACCCGAAGTATAATTTCCCCACGCTGAATGCAAATAAAAGTATCTTTTTCACTTTTGAACAGCTCAGTGACACAACATTTAAAGGACACCATTTTAGAGCAATATCATAAAGAAGACTAGCGGGTCGGAAAGGAGTTTTGGGAGCCTTCAGTCTGAATTTCTTGGTTGGTTTTATACAAGATAAAAGCAGGGCTGGTGGGTCATGTTTTCAAGTGGAACACAGACATTTGGTCCTGAAACCCCTCAAAGGTATGTCTAAATCCCCTAGACCGCTTTGGAAAAATCACAGCACATCTTCCTGAGCGATGTGGGTTCCTTCCAAGAGCCACAGGATGATGTCTAATGAGTCCCATCTCCTCTTAGTCTTGTTCCATCTCTCCCTATTGTAAATCACTCTAATCTCATTTTATGAACACCGCATAAGAAGGCAGGCACTGAAAATTACAAATAATAGGTCAAACTGTGATTTGTGAATAGTGAATGCAATATCCTTTCCATTACCTGGAAGTTGTTTGTATGATGGAAAGGAAGAACTGGACCTTACAATGAAACAGAATAAAGCAGATTTATTGGACCTTTTACCATCTGAAAAAATGTTTACAGTGTTACTAATGTAAGACTGATTGATACCAACCGTACGTTTCTTCTGTTTCTGCTCCATGGTGGGATAAATTAGTATGCTCTGAACTTTCCTTGGGTAACAAGCCGTGAGTGCCCGACCACTGCCAATCTCGGTACATTCAGTGCTGCCAATATAAATTGCCTAGTCCCTTTGCAACCAGATAAATGGAGTACAATTCCAGTAAAATAAACACAATTCCAGCACTGAAAGAAATTGCATCTGCTGGTGATGCCTTTTCTACCGAAGCACAAAAGCGGGTTGTGACAAGGAGCTAAACACAGTTGTTAGAGATGCAGTGAGCAGTTCTCGAGTTCACCCAGAGACAGAGAAGAAAAATACTGTGGGATCCAGTTCCTCCTGGCCCTGTTTTTTGGAAAGCGTTGTGACTACAGCTTTCGCAGGGAGCCTGGTTAGCACCTGGGAAAGCCCCTGGCCTGCTGAGCAGTGAGCCCAGCAAGCCTGTGCCAGCACCCGCAGGTACCTGATGCTCTTGCAGAAATGCTGACAAAGGAAAGTGAGAACGGTACAATAGAAAGGGGGGGGTGGAATTAAAATCAATGCCATCAGCTACTGTGCCATTTTGTATCAGGAAAGGCTCCTGATCTCAGAAATGGTGACATCGAAAACCCACGAGCCCTGGTGAGTGTGGCTAAGTGGGGCAAAGCATTTCCAACCTCAAAACAACAGCAGGTTTGTGGAGGTCTGATTACACACTGGGTATTTTGATTGCCAGACCTACATCTGAACCCCCTGGTGTGGGACCACTGCAGGGAATGTTTGTGCTCCAGGGCGGTATTTAGGATTAAGTCTCCATAGAGGCTCTTGCGAGAGAGCAGACAGTGTGATCCGCCTCTGGGAAGTGGTGCCTGGCACAGCCCTTCCCCAGGAGCCACCGGAGCACCCCGCAGCTGAGCGCTGGCATGGACATCCCCGCACATCTGCAACGCACGGCTTAGGTAGACGGCACTGTCCCGTGGGGGCTATATAGTGTCTCGATGCTACATCATGGTGTGGCTTAATAGGTAATCCTAGAGGAGCTCACCTGGTGACATCTTTATCTTGAAAGCAGCAGCACCTGCCATGGGCTATTTTCAGCTTCACGGGCTTGTTTTGAGCATCTCCTCTGCTGTTTCTCAAATTGAAGCCCCAGAAGAGTTCATCCCAAAGGGAAAACAGCGATGCCTCAGGTGAGCACACAGGAATGTGTCTGGAGGGGGGAAGGAGCCTGCTGGTCTGTCCTGACCCCTTCCCAAACACCAGCTGGGAGACAGGACCCCCAGCCCCTTACCTGGTCCAGCAGCCCTCATCCCTTTGGACAGGCAGGAGTTGTCCCCGTTTGCAACGGGGATAACGGCAGGCTCGGTACCAGAGCACCCTGCCCCATGCCCGCTCTTCTCGCCTCGGACGTGCACTACTGATGATAAACTATTGCTGTATTGTTTTAAACAGAGGAGACTTATTAGAGTCTCCTGTAAATCAGGCCTGAAATTACTGTGGTTT
>NW_009187068.1:0-36435 GCF_000690835.1 Fulmarus glacialis | reverse complement strand
CCCTTTAACGACAGCCATCTGCAGGTTCCTATAACTTAGCAATGTTCCCAGCTATGATTTATGGAGGGTGCTTAGCTTTACGGTGTAATCTTTACTATTTTACAGGGTTCCCTTTTTCTCAGTTAAATGTTGTTTTCTGAATAATTCCAGGCTGCCAGTAGGTTTACCGAGGAGAAAACTGGAATGAATCTCTCCTTGTTTTTATTTACTCCTATTTGAGTACTGTGTTTCTGCATCCATTTTGGAGATTTACAATGGTATTAAGGTTGCTTCCCCTCATCCTCATTTTATAGATTTCTGCTGCAATCATTCTGAAAGCCAGAAAGCTGACAGGAAAATTAGGAAATTAGACAGCATGTTCCTATTCCCTCCAGTGCCCTGATGAAGAAGGGGAGAAGAAAAAGAAACTGAAGGCATAATAAACAACACGATATACCCCAGAGTCCCCTCGCCGATGCTGGCACCTCCCCTAGGCATCCCACTGCATCCCAACCTGCCAGCACCGCTCTGACCTCGGGAACGCCGGGCCGTACAGCAGCTGTGGGAGGCTCCTGCAGCGGCTGTCGAGGCAGCAGTGGTCCGAGTGCCAAGTTCACAGGCTAATTGTTTATCTAATTTTAATTGCTAATGGTAGCCTGTGGCGTGGTGGCTCCCTGCGCTGAAGTTATCTCAGCCAAGTGTTCAAGTTTATTGAAAATAATCACCCCAGAAAGAGAAGAGTGGTGGCGGTGACCATAGGATTTGGGGATGATGGTGGGGTGGGATCCCCGTAGCTTACCATGTCTTGAAACACCATCTCTGTCACCCAGCTTCCCGTGACCCCCCCATCTGAGGGCAGAAGAGTCTCATAAGCGTGACGAGCTGGACTCATCGTCACACCAAACATTGGGAGAGTTGCAGATGCTGCTGGAGGAAACGGCGGTTTTGCTTTCACCTGAGCCACAGCCGCAGCGGCAAAGTGCTGCCGTGCAGGGAGGACGCCAGGCACAGACCCTCCTGCAGCTCACTGCACCCAGCGAGTTCCACCAACTTGCTCCAGCACCACCAGCTCACCAGAAAAACAACCTCCAGATCAACCTTTCAAATCATTCGCTTAACTGTATGGACCAAACTTAAGCCTTACAAACGAAAATAAGCGTGCTGAGACTTGCAAAGGAGATGCTTATCTAGTGATGAGCAAGGGCTGGTATCTCCTGAGAGCTGGTACCACCTGCAGCCAGCAGCATCCGCATCCGTAGCACGGGCACTATTCATCTAGGTGCAGGTTTCTGCTCTCTTGTAGGTGTTAGTTGTTGCAGGCAAAAAAATGCTGGAAACGATCCCAGGTCACAAAGTTATCTATTTCTTCTGATTTCTTCCCATCTTGGATTACACAGATGGGTATTTTACAAAGTTAGTTCTTGCTCCTGTTTCCAGTGATGTGTTGACTAAGGAAGGGGGTTTGCTTGCTCATTTTACCCCAGATATGGCTGATTTTCCACCTACCTTTAAAATCTGACTCATCCATTTTGTGTGATACGTTAGCCTTGATTCACGTTAAGAACAGGTATTTTCATTTGAACAGAGAGAACACCCAGTCCATCTTTCCTGCTCTTTACGGAAACATCTGTGAAACAAAGCAACCGAACACAGCAAAATGTTGAAATTGCCCAGGGAGTGAAATTCTGAAATTGCGTCCTACAAAAATGCCATTTCCATTTAGCCCAGTGAGTTAGAGAGAGATTCAAATGTAAAGTATCGTGTTGTTTTCAGAGTCAACCTTTATGCAACATAAATATAACTTTATATTAATATATGACATGATATACAAATTAAAAAAAAAACCAACATTTTACTGTACGTATTCTTTGAATTTGTATATTTTTACACCTTAAAATGCATGTTTAAAACTCATTTAAATTGTAACATAAATTATTGTCATTATGTGACTTGTACTTCGATATGACACCCAGTGTTCTGATAGGCAACAGGGGATTTTCTGATGCTGTAAGTACATTGGATATAAAATAAAAAGATGAAAATGGAGGAAAAAATGCAATATAAATAGAACAACAACAAAGTGAAGAAAAATCAAATGAGCTGCTGGCTGCGGCATGGGGGCCCAGCTGTCCCAGGGAGCCAGCCAGCTGGGCAGCAGGTAAGGAGGCCAGGCAGATGTCTGGCTTCTGCTGACAGCTTCGATGGCATTGACATGTTCCCACAGAGCGTCTTGATACCATCAAATCAGCATTTTCCAACAGAAAATGGCTTGGAAAACTATTCTGCTGGAAAATTGTTGACCTGCTCTACTGGCAGCTGATCATTCATCGATACAGCTGAGTGTCGTGCTTCAAAATAAATTAATAAATAAAGAAACAAGCCTTCTCACCAAACTGGGAGTTTGGGGTTCTCCCTCTTGCATTACAAGCAACGCTCATCCCTATCCACCTTCACATCACTCATGATGGCACAGACCTCGACCCTTTTCCCTTCAATTATGTCCTTTCCAAGCAAAAGCCCCAAACATTCTTAGCTTTTCCTATCACAGAAACTGATGCCTATATCTAATGAGATTTGTTGCCTTCCCCATACCTTCTCTTGTTCTCCTGCGGCCTTTCTGCAATGGGCTCCAGCGCATTTTCCTGCTTAAGGGTAAGTGCTAATTCAAAGCCCATCGTTCTGTATATGTAGGTAGACCTGTTTTAACAAGGGCATTAATTTGTAGTTATCAGCACTGAATTTCACCTGCCAGTTTCTATCACCCAACCACTTATTTCTCTAAGATCCTTCTGCAAACCTCTGCTTTAGGTCTGGCTAGCCTGGATAAATTTGTGTCACCTGCAAACTCCACCACCTCA
The DNA here is from genome assembly GCF_000690835.1 of Fulmarus glacialis. Classification (NCBI taxonomy): domain Eukaryota; kingdom Metazoa; phylum Chordata; class Aves; order Procellariiformes; family Procellariidae; genus Fulmarus; species Fulmarus glacialis. Next base: position 33,598 of record NW_009187068.1, on the reverse strand, counting down.
CCACTCACCTCTTTTTCCAGATCATTTCTGAAAATGCTGACAGTGCCCAACACAGGTACCTGCAGGGTATCTACTCTGATTTCCACCCACTGTAAAAACTGACATAGGACTTTATTCCTAATCCTGGTTTCCTACCTGTTACCAATCCATAGAAGATTAATCTTATGAAAGCCTGGTCCCGTTAAGTCCTTTTGGTGACTCTATTCTGCCGCTCAGCCCTGCTGGCTTGCTTTCTGGTGGGTTTGCATGCTTTTGGTAAGCATTAAATGAGCAATCTCATGATTGATCTCAAATGAGCTTGTAGGTAGAATTGAGGCAACTTTTCTTTTTTTTTTTTTTTTTAATTTTGTAGTTTAATTCCTTCTGATTTCTTTTTAACTTGTGTCCTGTCCTGGTTTTGGCTGGGATAGAGTTAATTTTCTTCCTAGTAGCTGGTATAGTGCTGTGTTTTGGATTTAATATGAGAATAATGTTGATAACACACTGATGTTTTAGTTGTTGCCAAGTTGTGTTTACACTCGTCAAGGACTTTTCAGCTTCTCATGCCCTGCCAGCGAGAAGCTGGGAGGGGGCACAGCCAGGACAGCTGACCCCAACTGGCCAACGGGATATTCCATACCATATGACGTCATGCTGAGTATATAAACCAGGAGGACTTGGCTGGCGGGGGGACCTCTGCTTGGGGACTGGCTGGGCATCTCTTGGCAGGTGGTGAGCAATTGCATTGTGCATCACTTATTTTGTATATTCTTTTATCATCATCATCATCCTTATTATTATTTTCCCTTCCTTTTCTGTCCTATTAAACTGTCTTTATCTCAACCCATGAATTTCACTTTTTTTTTTCCGATTCTCTCCCCCATCCCACTCACTGCAGGGAGTGAGCAAGTGTGTGGTGTTTAGCTGCCTGCCGGGTTAAACCACAACAGTCCTTTTAACTCAGGATCTCCTGCTTACCAGACAGTCCTCATTCTCCTCTAGCTTCTTCATTTAAAATGAAATATAGCTGTAGGACGTTTTTTCCATAGGGATGCTGACTTTGATAACAACAGTCACTACTAGAGCAGCTCATCAGTACTTACACCTTGAAGGAGGTCCTCAGGAGTAAATCAAGAGCAGCTTCTCCTCACCTGGGCTCTCTAATTGTTTCCAAAAAAAAAAAGGTCACTTATGGTGTTTTCAAACCTGGCCTGTGTGTCGTCACCCCACATGACATGACCAACTCTTTATGGGGAAAACCGAAGTCTCCCTTATTATCAAGGGGACATTTTCTTTGCACGAACTCTGAAGGTTTGTAGGATTTAAAAGACACTCAGAAAAGCTGTGGCATGAGGAAGCCAGGAGGAGATTTCAAAGCTCCCATAGAGGAGTCTCAGCCTTGGCAAACCCAAACCCCCACCACGCTGGGGAGGGCAGGCAGGACCGTCCCATGGGTGAGCGTGCAGCATCCATCTCCCCGCCAGTGCAGTGCGGCTGCTCCGTATCCACCCGTTTGGAATTAGAATTGATTTTCATAGAATCACTCTGTTAATCCTTTTGGATCACCGAACAGTTGCCTTACTTTCTCCTCTGGCTGCTTGCGTGCTCCTCAGCAAAGCTGGAGCTTTCTCCACGGGGTGTTCAGCTGTGTCCAGAGTTCCTGCTAGCGGGCTGGGAGAGATGGGGAAGGGGCCGCCGGCACTGGGAAGCAGGCGATGAAATACTATACAAATCCTTTCTAGTAAATCAGATTTAATACTTTTATGCTATTATAAGCTCCATTGAAAAGAGTGCAAAAACTCTTAGTAAATCTGTCCCCTAGGTGCCTTATGTCTGTATTTATTCTGTCTTTTGAAATTCATTCATTTACTCAGTTCAGTTTTTGCTTCTGGGTGTTAGTTTTTATCCAACATGATTTAATTTTATACTTGGGATTGGGTTTAAAGCTAGCACCATGATATCTAAATAAGTTCATTAAATGCTCTAAGTTTCTCTGGTTACAAGTATAAATTCATCAGCATGGAAATAATGACATCTTAAACCTATTAAATTTAAAATATCTTTATGCTCAACCCCAGAGCTCAGATATGTCAGCCAATGATAATCAAATGCCACCCAATCACTCAAAAATTCCAGGGAAGAGAAAATGAGCTGGTTTGAGGATGCCTGCGAGGCAAATCAGGCTGTCAAAATCCTATCATTCTTGGGAGGAATTTACATAGCTCATATTAAAGTCACTAGAGCGACTGGAAACCTGGAGTAATTAAATGCTGGGGGGGAGGGGGGATGCTGGATGTGCCTTATCCAGGAGGCCCCTGCAAAAGAAGGAGGTGCAGGGGGGTCCCCAGGAGGAACTGGGGTGCCCCAGGGACTGGGGAAGCGCTGAGCTGGGCTGCCACGAAGGGGAGAGGAACGGCATCCCAGGCTCCCTGCCACGGCTTGTCAGGGCGGTGGCTGGCTGGCTGGCCAAGGGAGAAAGGCAAAAATCACATTTTTCCCACATTTCAGATAGAAAGCCTTATTTCCATAAAGAGGACTGGAAGCTACCCCCAAACCCACCGATTTGCTCCGTCCTCCATGGCAGATGACCCTGGCTCCGGCCGCCCGTGGCCCAGGAGCAGGTAAGCCCGGGAGGGGCTGGAGACCGAGCGCAGTCGCTGATTTGCACAATCATCCTTGGGTTACAATAAATTAAAGGAGAAGCAGCTGCCTCCCTCCGAATCCCCGCTCCCCAGCCCCAGAGCACAACTGCACTGCGGGTTCTTTTTAAAAGGCGATCGCTTTTGTTTAACACCGGTTTGCAGCAGATAGACTCTGTCACTGCACCAAGCGTAAGGGACCTTAATCCTCCTCTTCTTGACATGACATATCGTAATGGCTTCTTTGGTTACCTATCAAGTTACTGTGTACTTAGGAAGCTTTAATCTGTAGATTATTTACTCAATAGACTGTAACGGCTTCGCATAATAGCCCATAACGGCTTCCAGCAGTTATGGCCTGTTGTGTCACAGGGAGTTTGTGTTGATTTTCCCCCCCTAAATCTAACACAAAGCATCTAGGATAATATATGGTATTGTGCCAACTTAATAAGAAGTGCCTAAACTCTCACTTTGTTCTTTTTTTTTTTTTTTTTTTTTCTGTGAAAAAGTCAATATCGAGAATAGTGTTTGTTTTCCAAAAACAGCAAGAAGAAAAATAGAAACCCCTCCCTGCCCAGATCTGGATTGCGTTCACCACCTCCCTCTCCGATCTCACCTCGCTCCATCTCCCTCCAGGCGCTCGTTTGGGCTCCCTCCCCTTCCCAGCTCTGGATTTTCACAACACCTGGAAGAATTTTGTAATTCTTGAAATTTTTGTCCCGCTACCTAAAGTGGCCAAAAGTGGGCAGAAAGCTCAGAGATACTGGAGACTGAGCGTAAAATACCCATATCCCACTCACGTTCAGCAATCACATTACTGACATGCAAACTGACTTATTTGCCCACCTTCCTTACTTACCTGTTAGTGTAAGGGCTATGTTGCACCATGAGAAGTTGTAATAAAAAGGGAGAACAGTATATTCAAGACCCTACAAGCCAGGTTTGATATGGGTTCTGGGTGCTGCATGTCTAGAAGATGTCGTGTAAATGCTGGCTGTAGCAGACATAGGCTAAAAGGCTCTAATTTAGACATAATGTTGTTATAGCAATTCCAGTAATGCCGGATCGTCAGAATACTGGCCATTCTCTGGGTAAATGGGAAAAGGAAAGGGAACCATGTGGATGCAATTTCTTAAAGGCATTTTTAATTTTCATTGTCTTTAAGATGTTCAGAATTTGAAGGACATTTCCCACCAGGTGAAAACAACTTTAATTTTGAGCCTAACTGCTCCAAATTGATTTGATTTCATTTAAAACCTAGCTAATTAATTAAAACCACTTGACAATGCCCCTTTAATGTTTAACCAAAGAGCACACCGTACTCCAGCTGAGCTGCTAAATGTTTACGTCTTATTAGCAGGCTTCCCAAAGCTTGGAGAAAAGGATTTCCGTGCAAGTTCTCACCCCATCTTTTAATTACGCTTAAACAATTCAGCTCATTATAATTCTACTACAAACTTTGCTCACGAGAGCATCCTGCAACATGCATTTAGCAGGTACCCACAATACCTACCCCCACGTTCGTGCTCGCACGTCTCTCTCCATTTTTAAGCGGAAATTCTCCAGCTGAAGACCTCAGAAAGTCACCCTGCTCCATTTCTGGCACAGTGAGCACTTTGGAATTAGTTGCAAATATGAAATAAATACACTGTGAAGATATGCATTAAAACCAAGTTATAATTAAGCAATATGGAGATTTGCACCCGGTAATCAATAAGCTCAGGGAACTTGCAAGTAGCTGGGGCTGTGGGCGGCGTGGGGAAAGGGTGCAAACGGCTCTCCCGCGCGGGGTGTTTCACCATATGCTTCTCCCCGTTTTCCCTATAAAAGCTGTGCGTGCACCGGCGAGCCGCACTGGCTGAAAGCTGGCTGGGCACTGCGGGTACCCCTGCGGAGCTCGCCTCTTCCAGCCACCCCCCCTGCGGTCAGGCTCCTGTCCCCATGCCAGCGCTTTCCCTGTCCCACTCCAGCATCTCCCCACGCCTGCATCCCCCTGCAGCTCCCACCCAGGGGCTTCAAAGTGGGGAGCAGAGCCCTCAGGGCCACATTTCTATGGCTCTCGGGCTGCAGGGACGAGATGCAAGTACACAAGGGTGGGGATGGGCTTGAGCATCTCCCGTGGTGTTTTTCCACAGTAACAGATTCCTCCCAAGTCGCAGATGGTTAGTCACGCGGAGCAGAAATAACATCGAATTCAGTCTTCAGGCGTCGTCAGATCGGGCCTCCCTTCTCAACTCAATCTGGGGGGTGGGATGATAATTTGCCTGTGCTTAAGGAGCAATTTTCGAAAACATAAACAACATCTTGCCATGTGCTGGCCTTTTTCTGTTTACTGGGTTTGATTTCACGCCTGAAAAAAAGCCCGTTGCGACATCCTGGTGGAGGGATTCTGCAAGAAAGTATTGGCTGAGCAAGTAAAATCATTAATGCCAGCTCAGGAGTCCTAATTGCCCCAATTACAAGCTAAAATAGTCTGGCCCAGTTATTAGCAACCACCATACCCGTAAGAGCTCGGCATGGCAGCACGGAGGGAAGGCTGCATGTGAGACATGGTTCTCAACCCTTTCTCTTTCCCCGTTGCTTTTCTAAACAACTCCATTAGGATTTATACTGTCAATGTGGGATTATTCCCCATACTTCTATTTCTTGTTCAAATGTATAGAAATTAATTTTCTGGTCATAATTTCAGTACCTCTGGGACATTAGCAGGCTGGAAGTAAAAATAGAACATCATTACAGTGTCAGGTAATGCGGATGAGTGTGACTAATAACCTGAGTGTCATTGATTTAATAATCTAATAATGTCTCTGCACACTCAGCGCTCAGACTCACCGATTGCAGATAAAGATTTAAACCCGGCTGCAGCCGCAGATTAGAATCAGGACCTCGGCTTTAGGGATCAGAACCGATGATAAGCAACCCGTGGCTGGTATCCAAAAAATTAAAGCAGGGGAAGGAGCCGGCTGGTATCTGCAGCTCATGCCGCAAAGGAGGCAGGTTTTCCATTCCCCGGGGTGACAGCAGCGGGAGGTCACAGCTCCCCAGCAGAGACGTTTCTCAAGCTCAAAGAGAAAAGCTCACCAGATAGGAAAGGTCTGGCAGCTTTCAGAGAGCCGCTGGCGTGCCAACAGCTTGGCGTGTAGTCATCTAAAACGCAAAGGAAAAGCTTATTGAGGTCAGTTACAACGCCAACCTGGAAAGGTCCGATCCACAGCCTTGAAACGGGAGGGAGGATGCAGCGAGCGGGCTTTGAGTCGGGACACAAATCTTCTGGCTCGAGATAATCTGGGTTATTCATTTGGAGAAAAGCTGCCACAACAGCCCCCGAGCTCCCTTGCCAGGGAAGGACCTTCCCCATGGAGCATCCCCTTAGCCAGTCCCATCCATCACCCCCACTTTTGGGAGCGCAGCCCCCTCTGAGCAGCGATGCCGGTCCGGCCCCACCGTGCCGCAGCCGGACGGTGGGAAAGGTGTTGCCTTCCCCTGGCAGCCCCAGGACGAGCTGGGAGATGGATCTCACCCACAGGGTATGAAACCATGCAGAGATGCCCACTAATGAGACATGACACCAGGTTTATTATAATTTGGTTGGAACGGAGACTATCGATCTTCTCAAACTGCGTGTGAAAATCCCATTTCCCTGTCGAGGCACCTCCAGGCTTGGCCAGTTTGGGCTCCATATGCTTTATTATTAATGCAGCAAAATTTGCCTTTAGCTGGGACTGTGCTGGCATCGTGGGGGGCAAACGCCCTTTAGGCAAAATCTTTGACTGCGGGAGCTTCAAGCCCCTTCTCTGAGGGGGTTCCTGCAAATAATTCAGCTTTTTTTCAGACCGCGCTCTGAAGGCCACATCAGTCTTCTCCAACACCACTTCATCTTAAGCATATTTACTTGTTTCTGGTTAACTTCACCCAGATAACAGGAAAACTCCCCGGGGAGTTGCTATAGAAACACCCGATGGAGACAAGGCAAGATTAGGGCAGCAGAGCCCGAAGATACCGTTAAGATTAAGAAAGATTTAGCTCCCACTCTGTAAGTATCATTCCCCTGGAAAAGGAGCAAAAATCAGAGTTACGATGGAAAATGTCCTGCGTGGTTAGTGATGGAGCGACTGCTGATAGCTCCATTCCCCGGGGAGATTCACCACCACAAAGCAGCAGAAAAGCCTCTCCAGGGGTCCTCTCCGAAGGTTCCCAACCTCAGTGAAGCTCTGCTGAATCTCAGTGGGACATATGTGAGTCCCATCTGCATAAAGGTGTTTAAAATGTACCCGCATCTTTTCCAATGCCTGGTGACATTGATAACCCTTTAAGCAAAGCAGTGCCCTTCTGCATAATGGACTGAGAAGGATAGGATTAAATGCAAGAAAGAAATATAACAAGAAGTCAAGGAGCTACCTACCATTAGCAGCTATTTGAGTGTCAGGCAGTTTCGTTTCGGGCGATTTACCAGCGCTTTTGTCCAAGCAATTCATTCAGCAAAACACTATTATGAAAATAGATGTCATTAGAAGCACTTTTTAATATATAAAATATTCTTTTTTTGCTGTTCAACAGTGTACTCAACTCCATTTTTCTATTAAATTCTGTTAAATTTCCTAGAGTTCGAACGGAAAGCCACAACAATAAGAAACTGGTGTCCTGGTCTTCTGCATAAGCCAAATTTTTGGGACAGTTACTGTGCTTCCTCCTATTTGATGCTCATACACACAAATGTGAGTCACCAAGGGTCATTAGAAATGAGTTATCCTTAACTGTAAAATAGAAGGGGATTCATCAACTATATTGATTTTCAGTGTGTGTGTAGCTCCTTCGGCAATTAGTCATTGAATAAACTGCTGTTTCATTCCTGTGAACCAAATCTTAGTTGCGGAGTTTTCTTTATTCTAACAGTAAGCTTTCCTTTGCACTATTTTTCCTTATGCGGCTTGTCAGCCTGGATTTGCAAGCATATTTCTCTTACAGCCAACGGGGTGGTTAATTAACACGTACTCCATGAGCCAAAGGTGGAGCTGATGGGGGAGCCTAAAGAAAACAGGATCTTCATCAGGAACGGATGTGTGCCTGCTCGGGAGCTCGAGGACGGACAGCCCTTAGCAGACAGCTAAAAACACATGCAGACTCAGAAAACTGCCAAGGCAAGAAAAAAACCAATTAGTGCACACCAAACACCTAAAAGAAATTTGGAAAAAAAAAAAAAAGGAAAAGAAAAAACCAGTAATTTTATAGAAAAGGCACATACTATAGCCAAAAATCCACCTCTCACTCTAACTGTAAGCTGGGAGGTTGGCTGGGCTGGGTGAAAGTCTGTTGGGGGTTTGTGAGTACAATTCTCTTAATTGCATTCATGCGATTGCGGGGTTATTTGATTTGATCTTGAGATAACTGATGTCTGATTTTTATGTGTGTTTCTGACAGGTGTGAAGGACGCCAAGAGCAAGGAGTGGACTGTACCTATGTGAAAAGTTGTGGAAAATGTTCTTAAAGCCAAAACAAAGTCAGGTATTAAATCTCATAAAGAAAACAGGCAAATTCTGCATCTAACGACTTATCATGTAAACTTGTAGTCAGAGTAGATAATATCAATTTCTGTGGTTTATGAGCACCAGAGAGACGCTTCATAAAAGGAAGAATAATATGATTAAAATTAATGTAAAATACCATAGGAAGCATAACTTTTAAGTTTCATTTTTCCAATACTGTGACTTCTAGGACTAGTTAGAATAAAATAATCTCAGAGCATATTGCTTTCCACTGTAACTACACACACAGAAATTAATGCTCCTAGAAACTAGCATTTTCCTGAACAACAAAACCATAACAGATCACCAACCAGCTTCATCATCCGAGCAAACACTCGGCCGAATCAGTCAGCTGCTCCAGGTTCATTACTTGGTGTGCTAATGCCCTACGCAATAAACACAACCAATGAAATATGGAATTACTCTAACCACAAAATCATTACTAATTGGTAATCCCCAGCATAGCAAGATTCAGGGAAGAAACACCACTTTGAATAGCTTCCTGCAAAGTTATCCCTGGATACCCTTTCAGGTCTGCACCCTCCCTGCCACAGAGAAGCAGGAGCTCAGTCCTGCCTTGGCAAGCTGGCTTCCTCCAGCACGCAGTCTGCTCGGTGAGCTCGCTTGGACTGCTCATCCCATTCATCACATCTCATCCATCCTGACTTTTATCATTCCATGCTATATTCAGTCATTTCAATTTTGTGGACTTATTTGCAAAATTTTATCTTGATTCTGTTGCCCCATAGATTATTTATCCTTAAATTCCATGCTGATCCCTAATAATTGTCTAAAACATGATGCAGCCAAACTCTTCAATTCTACATTGGCTGAACCACACAGCTTATTATGGAAAACATAGCTTAAAAAATGCTTAAGTTATTCTAATTAACCCGTTTACAGGTTATCTCATTCTTACTTTAGTTTTCTTATTACATGCAAAAGAGCCTGAGAATTTAATAAGCTTTCAGTTTTGCATTGCAGTTCAGATTGCGCCACCTTTCCTACACGCAGTCCCTGCCATATATGTCATTTAATCATTTTGAGGATGAGACGGTTGCATCAGTGACCTGTGAGGGCTTGTCAAGCAACTCGTCACATTTGCAAACCCGTATATCTTCTACACAGTGGAGTCCCCAAACCTGCCCTTACATATTTTGAAACGGCACTTTGTGCCTCCCATCAGAGCTGTTATTTAATTTCCAACTGGATGTAAATTAACACATTTTATTAATCAAACAGCATTTAAGACTGCACAAGAAATCAGCCTCCTCTCAAAATTGTAGCATGGCCTGTATGAAACTCTTCTGGCTTTGCTCATGAACAGGAGCGGATCTTTTTACCATCTTAGACATGCTCGGAGGTTAATGAAGACAAAGCCCAAGAGAAGCACATGCAAAAGGACAAAAATTTTCTTCCACATATCAGCTATAAAAATGCAGCTTACATAGTGCAGTGTTCCAGGCAGCAATGAAGTCAAATTACCAGCAGAGTTAATCTTGGTGTAAAGTGGTTTAATGTTAACAATATAAAAAGACAAATTAACCACACATGTGTGTTGGACAGGATATTGGAGTCTGGCTCGGTAGGGCAGTATATAATTCTCCCATTCTCACTGAAAGGTAAAAAGCCTCACATTAGAGCTCATTCAGAAATTGCTGACAAAACTTCATCTCTCCTTCCCGTTCCCGCTATTCCTCACATAGGAAAAAAAAAAGGAGGGTGGGGGTGGTGGTTATGTGGAAACTTTTCACAGCGATGTATGAGATCTGGGTGACTGTTCCAGCACAAAGGGTGCTGGTTCTGCAGGGGCACGGTCCCGCCAGCACAGCCCAGGGGAGGCACACGGGACCCCAGGTCTGACCTCTCTGGACCACCCAGCTAAATCCCTAACCCCTGGAGTCCATGGCTTTCTCTCTCTCTCCTTTAAAAAATATATTTCCTTATCGTAGTTTGGGGTTTTTTTGCTGTTACCCATCTGACTGCACTCCTCACATGAACACTGAATGCCATCCCCTCTAGCTTTTAGATTTAAAAGGCACAAACAGAGAGGCTGCTGGCTTAGCACTGTTAATTCAATATAGCAATGTTTTCTTTAAGGAAACATCAGCACACCAGGTAAGAAATAATCCTCAGAAATGCATGGCCTTTGATTAAGCTTTTTTCTTGACAGACTATAGGAAGAGCCCCTGCCAGCCCTGCACACCAGCATTCCCAGTCCAGGGCACACGTGTGGTCCAGCATCTCTGAGCTGGAGGGCTCAGCACAAGCCTGTTCCCCCCATCCCAAAGAAACTGATATCGCAAGAGCTGAGAAGTCTTGTGGAAACTGCTGTTACCTTTTAATTTACCAAAGCAGCTGGTGCTGGTCCTTTGCCATGTGATAACCGGCTGCCCCGAGGGTCTGCCAGACCTGGCGTCTCCAGCTGCGGCCCCGGCCCCCGGGAGCCATCACGCTGGTTAATGAAGTTGTCCCCATCATGGCTCTCACTTACTGAAGTGACAAGAATCGCATACCTCTCTGTTCTCCCCTGCCAGGACCACCTATTGCTGGTTTTGGAAACACAAAGTGAAAATCCATAGTTAATGCAGTTCCCCGGGAGACTGGGGACTTCCCTGCACCTTCTGAATTAGAATAATATCAAATGATAAATGATTGGGGTTTGCATGCACCTGGATTTGTGGATGCCCATTAACCCTAAATACAGGCATGGGACCTCATGTTTGACTGATTTCAGCTCTAGTCTGATTAAGCGTTTAGGAGGGTCACCAGAATCCCAAGATCTTTATCCTCATAAACCTTCTGGATTTAATAGTGACAACTTCTACCGGGCAAATTAGGCAAGTCAATTTTACAGCAAAGGCAAGTCAAATCTGCTATAATTAATTCAAATTAACACACCCACAAGCTCCTGAAGCCTATCATTAGTAAGGTGTCGCTTCAGGGATGCCTGCAGAAACATCCAAATACAAGTCATTATTAAGAACCTTAAGACTAAACATTTCACAGGAAACCAAAAATAACCTGCACAAAAGCAGGCTGGATTACAGAAACCCAGATGTTATCTTACTGCAAAACTTTATTATTAACATGGTCAACAAAGCAGAACACTTTCCTGTAAATCTGATTCTTTAACATTACATTTAACTGTTCAATATTAAGCCTCTATGGAGAATTACTGGAGTGTATCCCATGCTACATATGGTCTACGATAGGAAACGATACCTCTGAAGCTCTGAATAGCACGATGTCATTCAGGAAATGAGAAAGGATTGTGGTGTGCCGTTACAACCTTCGCATGTCGCTTGCTGATTTTTTTTTTTTTTTTCCCTTTAGGAAGTCAGAGTATCCAGCACGGATATTTAATGTGATCAGGTGTTTGTGAGAGAAAATATCCAAGTAAGAGCTCTAAGGCCAAAAATGCTTATGTTGAGGCAACAAAATTATTATTTAGATGCAGGAAAAATCAATTTTGATGTTAGAATGAGAACATAGTCCAATCGCTTGAGCTCTTTATTTCATGCACTGGACAAGGATGCTGGAAACAGAGGCCAGGGAGCGATTTTGGAGCATTAGGTTGTGGAACGGGCTCATAGACCATTGCTGGAGCACAATCAAGCTTTCCTGAGCTGTCAAATGCTAAATAGTTAATTGTACGGAGAGGGGCAATAGCCAGAGAAACATTGCTAGGTGCAGAGGATGTTGTTGCTGGTGTACTGACAGCCTAAATACGGTGCGTGCTACCCTGATGCAGTCTTGGACTCAGCTGGGGTAGATCTTGTCTGCACCACAGCACGGATGTTTGCCACCAACTCGCTGCTGCGAGAATATTGCTTTGGGTTTGATGTTCATGCGAGAAATTTACCTCTAACATAACAAAAATGGCCACATTTGCCGCTCTCCAGAAAAAGATTTGGCTTCGTTTGGTGATGAAGTCCTGTAAGACAGAAATGAAATCGAACGCTGAGCGTCCAGAGAACCCAGTGACTGGTGAGAAACAGGGAAACTTTGCCAGCAGAAAAAGCACAGCAGCCGCACACCGATGTTACCAGCCTTTGCTCCACTGAAAGAAACAGGCTATTTGAGCAGAGGTTCACATGAGAAAAAATACGCCGGTGTGTTGAGGCTGGACACCCAGCCCTGCATCAGCCATCGTTTCTCCTCCCCATCCCTGGGGCAGAAACCAGCGGGTCCGCAAAAGCGGGAGGATGCTCCCGCTGCACGGTAAGCATCTCTGTGCTGACACTCCAGACAGCAGCAGAGGAGGCAGGTTTCCTCAGGCTGGGTGAACCAAGGCTGCTCTGGAAATGCTTTGCATTAGGTGAGACTCCGCGAGCGTAGAAACGCCCACCGGCACAGCGGGACTGGGCAGGCAGACATGCGTGACAGAGGAGGGAGGCTGAGCAAAAGGGGCACATTTTCTACAGGCTCTCTTCAGACATAAACGGCAGTTCTATAAGTGATGCTAATGACACCACCCTCCCTCCACCCCTCGCTCCCAATTGCCTACTTACATTAGCATTTGCCAGCTGTCAAGCTCTTGCTCAGTTGCAGTGAAATCTCCTGGATTTTCTCCGCTTTCAGTGATTATGTTGAACTGCTGGGATCAGCTCCTGCTGACACTGGAATTGCCAAATCACCCTCTGTTTGTGGGTTTGTTTTTTTTTTCTCCCCTTCTCCTTACTAACTTGAACCAATGCAGACCCCAGCACAGACGTGATGCTCTCTAGCAGGACACACAAGTGACTGCCAGCCTCCTCAGGACTGTCTCCTAACGGAGAGCTGAGGTTCTCTATAACAGAAACAGCTCTCAGAGACACTGAGAGCTCACATCACTTACCGAAGAGATGGTACAGACTTAACATCTTCAAGTGCTGCCTAAAACAGAGATGAAAACAAGTCATCTCCTTCTGCTTTATGAGAATGGCCAGACTGGCTCAAATGAGAAGTCCCTCTAGCCTGGTACTTTGTCTCTAACACCAAGTAGTTGTAGATGTCTACAGAAAAGATTAAGAACAGGACAAACACACAACAGTAATTGCCTGGGGTGCTTTGATGGTCCCCAGTGATCTAGACTTAGAGACTTTCTGAGCCAGAGGCAGTCTCTCGGTGTGTAATAGTCCTCGCTGCATCACTCTACCATGAACTCACCTAATTGTTTATTGCACCATTTAAGCTTTTGGCCACCACAGCCTCCCACGGCAATGAGTGCCACAGTTGAACAACATGTTGGGAGAGGAAACAGCTCCCTCGTTTGTGCTGACAAGTTCTCAAGCCGCAGCTAAGTTCGCTCTCTTCTGCAAAAGCCCCGTGCGCTCAGCCAAGGCACCGCTTGCCTTGCCAGCCTCCAGGCTCCAAAGAAAGGCCGGCCTCGGGCTCTCACCCATATCACCCAGTGCCACTTTCTAATAGTCAGAAATAATCGTTAGAGGGCAGAATGAGACCTAAACCCAATGTGACTCATAATATGAATGACTAAAAATTAGGCATGGTTGAAGTTTTACTTTCTCATAGATCAGCAGCTGCATTTGGACAAACCTTTAAACACCTGGCTTACCGAAACACCTTTGAGCCACTCTGGGCTTTAGATCAGAAAATTTTAGCAAAAAAGCAGGCACGTAGATGCGAGATGTATGTAGGCACGTAGACATCCCTCCATTCCACTCATGAGGTTTTTAAAAATAATTTTCTCTTAAAGCCCAATTTAGCAACTGCAGTAGAGACTTGGTGTTTTTATGCAAATTCTCAAATTTACAGAAGTGCTGAGCTGAACTGGGATTTGAAGTGAAGGCTTCTTTGCTATTCCTCCTGCCATTTAAACACCAAGCAGAGGTACACTGGTAGAGGCGGCCAGAAATAGATCTGAAACTTCAAAAGTGTCAAAATTGAATCCTGATGAACTGGGGATTGAAAGAGAGCCAGCCAGCCAGCACAGCCTGGGTCTCAGAAGTCTGAACACTCACCCTGGCCTTCAGAAAACAAGATTTGGATACTAAAGGCATCGCTGGTGAATGCCATAACCCTTGTGCTTTGCTGGAGCTAGTATTCTCTGCCAAAAGTTTTGGGCTGGATAAACTAATGTTTTCTGATGAGAAATTGTTTTGCTGAAAGTTCCTGACCAGCTCTCTGTATCACAGAGCACCCAGATGCGGGACCACAGCCTTTGCCAGATAACACATTTCTGCACCGTGACACTCAGCCCGGGCCAGGCTGCAAAAGTTAATTTACCGTAAGTTACTGGTAGTGTCACTGAGGGTTTATCATTCCCGGATTGGTATGTCTTTAGCCTGATTTAAACTGGTAACAGCTTGGATTGCATTTTTAATTGCGGTTTGAGTATAGCTGTCTGGTTATTTGTATAGGCAAAAATATTGGTGTCTCAATCAGGTCATAAACCACCACTGAGCCAGATCATATAGAGGAACAGCTAAAATGCCATGTATGTTACTGTCACAAGCATCACTCCTAATAATCATGTACTCCATGAAATACAATTTTTAGCAAGTTGTGTTTAAAAAACAGATTGCATTTCTGATATGCCCTGCCAACAAGGTATTTAACAGAGCTGTGCTGGCTCTAATGTCCCTCTTTTGCATCCTTTCAGGGACAAGAATAGATACATCACCATCATGACGTTCACAGACGTGGAGACTGCAGACACTCCATGAAATAAATTGGGAATGGCAGGCTAAGTACTTGAATTGACGATGCAGGAGCCACTGGACCTGTCACACTACTGCTGGGAGAATCGACAACGAATCTCGCTGTCCTCAGCATTAACAACTGCAGCTTCATCGGCCGTGCGAGCTGGGAGTACAGCTGCAATGTCACCTCCACGCAGCCCAGGTGAGACAAAATGAAGAAGCTACAGCCATGCCGTGGTGCGTGATCTTACAGACCCGCTGTCACCCTGCTACTCAGCCTGCCGTGTACTTCACCTGCTACTTTAAATGTGTTTTTTTAATCTCTAAACACCTCAAACCTGTCAGAGTGCCTTCATGAACAGAATAACCTGCTGGCCGAAAAGCTCTTGACCTATCTTGGACTTGATGAAAGAATGGTGGAAAAAAAAAAGAAAAAGCTTACATTAAGGACTAAAAATAAAATATATTAAAAGAATTACTTAATTTAAACAAGAAATTGAATAAATAGGCAATATATTAATCTATTGCTAACCCAGGACTCAGGAAGAGAGTGACATTTCCAGATATTATATGTAAGCCATGAGACAGGGTGAACCAGACTTTCGGCAGACACAGGCTGCAGACCCAGAGCACGGTCTCCTCCGCAAGTGAGAGGTCTAACCCACCAGCATGGATGTAAGCCATGAGACAGGGTGAACCAGACATTCGGCAGACACAGGCTGCAGATCCAGAGCACAGTCTCCTCCGCAAGTGAAAGGTCTAACCCACCAGCATGATGTGCTGTTAGCATACCCACCTTTTCTGCTGCTAGAGATGCAGACTCTGAAGTTCACCCAGAAGCACCAACTCTCCAAGTTTCCATGGAGGACGATGCCCCATGGCCATGCAGGAGGCACCTCGGGAGGCACAGACCCGCCGGATAAACCATCGCCTGCAAAAAGACTAGGTAAAACAACTGAACGCTATGTGTGTAGTCTGACAATAAGAGGTTGGGAAACCACCAACAGATTTCCCAAGCAAATCACGGCAAACCAATTTGTCAGGATAATTAGCATGGAGGCAAAGGGGAGCGGTAGATGTGATACATCTTGGCTCAGGAAGGCTCTTGACACCATCCCATTTAACTTTCACATGAGCAAAATGAGGAAATGGAAGCTAAATAAAATTGTTCTGCAAATCTACGCTCTCAAAATGATTATCTGCAGCTCACCGTCAAACACAGCCCTGTCCTGCTGCTGGCAGGACGGATAGTTCACCTACAAAACTGCAAATGCATGGATGTATGGGGGCATGTCACTCTGGGCAACAGGATCACGGTTCAAGATGACCTCCCCAGATGGGAGAATTGGCCCAACATCACCATGGTGAAGTTCAATAAAGCCATTTGTGGAATACCACAACCCAACAAGTGGGTTGAGACTCTCTAAATCTGTCCCTTTTCCTCTTGGAGGAAGAGACAGTGCCTTTCCTTGTGAAACCTTCTGCTGAGCCTGCCTTGAGAGCTTCTCCTTGCACTTAAAACGAAGAGACCATTTCCAGCAACAGCTGGGTTTCATCTGTGCCTCATTTCCAGATGGATAGCAGTATGCCTTGCTCCTGCCCCTGTGCTGCTGCTTACCTTCGTCCCCAAGCTTGGGCCACAAGCCTTTAAGTGACTTTTGCGAGAGAGACCAAGTCCTTAAAAAAAAAACAAACCTCAGTTCTTTTCCAAATTTTGGCCCTAGCCTTAAGTTTTTCCATTTTTAGTGGGTATGTTTTTACCTTTTAGCATGCTATTGCCTTTAAAACACCACAAACAACTCTTCAATAGATAAATAATTTAAAGAAAAGAGAATAGATGCTTTACCAGAGTACCCAGCTGTTCAGCCATCCGGCAGGGCATGCTAGACCGGGGGTAGTCGAGGGCTGCGTGTAGACCTGATTGCCCATTAAAGAGGCACACATTTCACAATGCCACAATCAAAGCTCTCTGGAGAATTAAGCATTGTGCCCACATGTAATACGTCAGTTATTTGCCAGCAGGGGAAACACTGTAAGAAGTGAATGAGTTTTACTCTGTTCAGTGACATTATTAATGACTCATGCAGGATTATGGGTAACAAACCTTTGAAATGAGAGGTTGAGTTGTACACTACATTATACATCTGAATTTCATGGTATATTAGTGACAGTGATTGGTAATACAATATGATGGGAAATTGCTAACATCAGAGAGAAGTTAATATGATGCACTGCAATTTCTCAGAGAGTCCCATACTTTTTCTAGCGCCACCCATAATCTGCTCATTACTGTTTGGCAAAGAGCAATCCCTCTCGTGGAGTGAGGGGCACCAACGCTCTGACAGCTGGTCATAAATTTGAATAGAAGATGTGCAATCTCAAATGTTCATGTTTCCATGGATCGTTACCCAATTGTATCTCTTCTAAGAAGCAGGTGATTTTTTAACATCCTGCGACAGTTTGTTTCTGCCAATATTTTCTCTCTCCAGATAAATCTGATGCCAGCTCGTGTCTTAGAGCATTTCTTCCCCTTCTTGTTCTATTAAAATGGCTGATACAGTCTACATGCACATTAACTAAACACCAGTTAATGGAGCGTAACTAAGAAGAATTAATATATTTACAAAAAAAGTATTTCTAGGCCATTAAAATAAGTGTAAAATGTCTCACATAAGGCATTAAAATTACAAACGTGACTACAGATTTATGTTTACAGACTCTGGCAAACCCCGTGGCCACATGTGTCCCCTTAGCCACTCCTGTTCCAAACAGCGTAAGCAAATGTTTAAACTCTCTACCTGATAGTAACCTGAAATATTCCTTGGCTGTTTTATGAGGCCAGTAAATATCCATCTGACCTTCTCCATTTCTAGAAGATCTGGTGTTTCCTGGGGGAAGAGCCCATGAATAGAGGGGTGTCCTGGAGTGATGGCCCTGAAGACCAAACCCCACATATCCATACAGCAGATACACCAAGAGCATCACCTTCGCAAGGAACTTGAAATGGGGAGTCATTCCCAGGTCAAGGTGGGAACACCAGTCTCCATGCCTTGTCCGTGCTCGCACCAAATCCACTGTACTGACATTCATTTCTTCTCTTCTGTCTGCATTGCTAGAGGTGGCCATATGCAAATGTTTCTAACTATTTCGAGGTTATTTCTGAGCCCAGCCATCAGTGTGCGGAAATGCTCCAGGTTTAACAGCGAGAATGGCTCGTTTTTATGGTTCACTCATTACTGGCACTCACCTGCTGACCGGTAGCAGAAATCTCTGCTCTTATATTGCACTGTGGAGCTGAAGGGATGAACAAAGGGTCATTTACAAGCTTCACTACCATCAAGTGCCTCAGTGCTTGCATGCGTCAGACCTGCCTAGGAGCACGGGGCTGATCAAGTAAGATATTGAGGTCAATGGGTCTGCGGCTGAAGCCAAGTCACCCTTGCACAGTCACCAACTCCTCTGTGTATCTGCTCTTCTTCTACCACTGGTCTGTTCCGTGCATCCACACCTCAGCCAACCAAGCATCTCCCAGAGCTGTTCATGCAGCCTGCAACGCAAAGGAGTCCTCACATGCAAAGTCCCCAACACAAAGGAGTCCTCATCTCTCCTAGAGGCCCCTGGTGATACCTTGAGATAGGTGGAAGACAGAAGAATTACACATCCTGCCACTGACACAGCTCAGCTCCCGTGCCAAAGCAATGGGTTTAAAGACGGCAGTATTTGATTTAATCCTGCTTTTGCTAAAGAAGCTCTCGGAGGGAGGCCCAAAACACTTTTTGTGGCAAGTCCATTGAAAACCATAGCCGAGATCCCATCAGCGGGTAGGACAGGAACTGGATGGTAATTATGACGGGTGAATAGAAGACAGTATTTCCCTCCAGCATTAAATTCAAGCCCTGACCTTTTCCAACATAATGACTAACTCAACCTTTACATAATAATGTGTGTGATATTTGGAGAGTATAACATATGTGTCATTTTAATTAATTGAACAGAAATAGATTCACAGAAGAAAAATGAATTAACCAATCAACAATCACCTTTCTATCTATTTGATGTCAGAATAATTAGTTTATTCTCCTAATCTCTTGACCCCTCTAGAAATCATAACCTTGCTGACCTCCTTGAGAATAGGAGCTCATTTGAATAGCACCATTATTGTGCTCTGGGTGCATTATCATCTAGTTTCATTTTTATTAAGGTAATCTTATCCCTTCTTATTATATCTCTCTCTGAAAGGCTGACCCAAACCCTGGGAAAGACTGCAGGACTTTGCTCAATAACATCAGTGTACTTTGGACCAAAACCATGGCCAGCAGAATCCTTCCTCCTAGAAGATGGGCTGGTTTTGTTAGCTGGAGGATCAGTAATAATTTTACTGCCGTTCTGCCTGCGGACAGCAATATTCAGACATGTGTCCTGACATTGGCAGTTGCAAACTGTTACCAACTAGCAAATGCTTAAACAAGATCACAATTTGTTCCAGAATGATAAAATGACCCTACAAAGTGAATTACGCTGTGAAAAATAAATGTAAAATACTGTGTAGATGCACAAATGATTATTTCATTATCTGGCCAATGTATGAACGACAGATACAAATTGTTCCAATCATAGAGTGATGAAAGAGTAATGAACAATGGGTTCTTGAATGAGCACAGGAAGAAAATAATGAATTGCAGTTTAAATGAAATCAGGAGTCAATGGACTGGATCACAGACTGTCCTTCAGACATAGGAATTCTGCATTAGTTAAACACTGTCATTTGGAGAAACGTCCTTTAAGAGGAAGGAATCTAAATAGGTCAGAGAAAGAGACAAATATGATGAGCCTGGCCACTTGCTTTTAGCAAGCTGGATCCTGCTGCTTTGCTAATTCACACGCCGATCTACTAGAAATTAGCAGCCTGCACTCTGCAAAGTTAACAGACCATTTGTACTTTTTGCCTTTTCCCTATTTTAACCTTGCTCTTCCTCTGCTACTCAATTACTTTAAGGCAACATCTGACGAGATCTCTTACACGTAATTTGGGCATAGAATGAAGACCAAGACACCCAAAGCTTCTGGGAAAGAAAGTGTCGGTTATGTAGAAATAACATATGTGGCAAAAGCTCCCGTATTTTTTTGTTGGAAAACTTTCTGCAAAAGACAGATTTATCTTCTTTTCTTTTGTTTCATACCAATAAACCAAGAATAAGCCAAGGATTTCTAATGTTATTTTCAAAGAAACGTGTCACATTTCCTGTATCATATCTATCCATCACATTGCACAGCATCTTGTTAGATCTGTACTGAAGCTACATTTCTCTCGCGAGCGCAGGACATCTGACCATTTTAGCTCGCTGTAGAGAATTTCTTTACACTCTACAAAGACATCTTAGAATCCAGCAGAAACTAACTGGTTTCACAGGCAGGGCTCAAAGAGTCTCATAAACCAGCTCACTCTTAGTGCTGCTCTGCCCCAGCCAGTGCCCACGCTGTTCCCCAGCATCTGCCCTCCTGCCCCTCACACAATAGCAAGCACAAAAGCGAGAGACAGCACTTCGAGCCTTACATGCCTCAGTAAAGGACCTGGTGCTCTGGGCTGGGCATCCCCAAGGGAAAGGTCATCTTTCATCACTTGGTGCTCAATAGCCTCCAAGACATTTGAAAACAACGAAGTCCCAAATCCAGCAAGCTTGAGCACCATCAAAAGCCAGAGAGCGATGGCAAAAAAGTGAAAAGCAGGGGAAAACAGGTTTTTTTCTTGCCTTGTGGACAGAAATAAATATTTGTTGGAGAAAAAAATAAAGGAGAAAGATGGCATCTCTGCTGTGTAAGTGTCTGAAAGGCCACCTGCTCTGCCTAATTCAATGACATCTTCTGCGAAGGGTGTCTCCCCTGCAAGGTCGGGATAAACTTTATGTGCCTGCTGCGTACGTGTGAGATGACGTCCATAAAACACTACCCATCGCTATATGTAGGCAGCCTGTCCAGGCAGAATCAGACCACAACCAGCCGTACCACTTACAGCCACTCTTCCGTACCACTCTTCCTCTAATCAGATTTATGTTTCAACAGACCCTGATGCTAAGCACACGAGCCCCTCAGCAAACTTCCCTGCAACTCCCTAAGAGTGCCCAGGGATGCTGAAACACAAGCAAAGACAACCAGCCCACCACAGCACAGGCAGCCTACGGAGTTACAGGGCACCGTTAATGTATAGAGAGCAGGGGTAAAATGCTGGGACTGAGCTGAATATCCATGAAAAAGCTTTCCTCATTGACTCAAAAAGACAGAATTATCCTCGTCTGACAGACGAGTATTACAAAACGCAATACGGATTGCAGACTCCAGAGTATTTCAGTTCCCCCCCATCCTGGTTTTATCCCTGTCCCAGGGGCCTTTCCCATGTGAAAACAATGTACAGCTCTGCCCCGATGAGGGCCTCAAAACAAGGGGACCTCATTCCCCTGGAGTTTGATAAACATCCCCCTTCTGAGCTGTTCAGCAGAAAACCCCAGCGCTAAACCCAAAATCAAGCCGATCCAATGTGTTGTTATCATTGGCTTGCTGTCAGACCCCCTAGCCGATTTTGGGTCTCAGGTCATCTATGGCATAGCATGACATGATCCTTCACGGTCTCCTCCAAGCCAGCCTGGTGTCAGCAGTTCATTCAGCCCAGTGAAACTGCAGTTCAAACATCTGGCTCTAAAGAGCCACCCAGCACCACCTCGGATTTGAAACCAAACTGAAAATATTCCCTGGTGCACGCTGCAGAGAGCCCGGCTCCTCTCCAACAGTCAGATCACCGCCGTGCAAAAATACACGGCACCCTGCCTGGGTGATCAGAGAGGCTTGGGATAGACGCTGGCACGTGGAAGGATGGAAGGATGCTCCCCACTCCCCCACCCCGGCTCCAGTCCCCGCCGTCCTGTTTGATAATAATCAACATGGGTCTCAAAGAGGCTTGAGCTTCGAAAAGCGTCAGTCAGGCTGAGTGCTGCTTCAGGATGAAAACAGTGAGCAACAGTGGCAGGACTGGGTTTTAGATGGGAAAACAAAATGCATTAGATAATTTTGGGCAGTCAGTCTAGAGATATGATCTGGCACGGGCTCCGAAGACAACCGAGATAGCCTGGGCACATCGTGTTAATAGTTCGGAGCCCTGAGACAAGGCGAGACCCAGCTCCCTCGCCCGCAGCCTGTCTGCTGCTGCTGTCAGCTGTCTGCAGGGAGCCCTGGCCCCGCAGTGCGGAGGAGGCAGCTCTGCCGTGCCGGCATTCCCACACACCAGCGCTCTCATCCCGCAAAGCGTGACAGCCCCGAGGTGCTGCAGGGGCTCTCTGCAAACAAACTGAAGTGCAAATTACAGAAAAGATACTCCCCGTGCTAAAAGGGGTGTGCTCCAGCCCGAGCTCTCCAGCTCCGGCGGCTGAGTCCTGTCTCCCCAGCAGAAAAACTGTGTCACCAGAGGATGTCAGCACAGCCTAGTTAGCCGGCGACAGCAGCAGCAAGTGCTTAACGTGGGCTAGCAGCTAGCGCCCAGCTGAGACCTGACTCGTATTAAGGCCCACGCTCTTTTGGCTTCACCGCTTTTGTTATCCCAGTACTTTGATGACACCCGGAGAGGTACCGTCACCTGCGTAGCAGCGCTGTGAACTGTACGCTCACCCTGCGAGACCGAAGCCGTCTGCCAGCTGGGCTCTCGCACGAGCCGTATCCAACATGCCTCCCTGGCACGGGGTTCAGGCAGTGCTGCACTTCCAGCAGGACAGTCACAGGTGGGTTAGACAAACAGCCAAGTCCCGGAGGCAAGTGGTGCCGTCCCGCTGCGGTGCTGGGCTCTGCAGGCTGCACAGACTCGTCTGAGACAGCGGACAGATCAGAGCATCCTTGCCAGCGTATCTCCGTCAAGGTGCCGCTGCTCACACTGTGCATGCAGCAGCCACCAGATGTTAACCTGCAACACCTCTACCTGGCACCAAGAAACATCACTGCCAGGAAACCTGGGGAAGTTTTGAGTGATGCCCGAACACCCCAGCCCAGACCCCACCTCTTGTGCTGCTCACACCTGGGAGTTGAAAGCAAACTGATAAAAACTGTGAGTCTCGCAGCCAACCACTCAATCTGTGCCACCAGCCCCCCTGGCTGGCCAAATTCCCCTGTGCACGGTGCTTGCCAGCTTGAGAAACATCTCGACAGGCAGGAGCTGCTTGCCAAAGGGTTGGTCATACCTCCTCACCCCCCTCCATCATTACAGATTTTGGAAATAACCATAAATGCCTCCTTCCTTTGCTAACGGTGAGTGAGTGCTGTAACAGCGGGCTGCCGGGAGCAGCGAGACACTGGTGCAGGTTGCAAGAGGAGGTGAGCGACAGGAGCCAGCCTCTTCACTAAAAGTAATCCACAGCAGGAAAACGCCTGGAAAACAGTGCACTCTACATCACCCAGAGAGAAAAAAGCCAGAAAAGCCAGTGCACGCAGCGGAGAACACAGCATCGCTTCTGCCGGGCGATCCGGGGAGTGGTAAGCGCTGGCGACGGGGGAGGTTTGCTGGCTGTGCCTTCCGAATGTGCCTGGGTACTGCAGGGCTCTCCGTGGGTGTGCCTCCATCCTTGCCTCGGCGTGCATAGCTGCACAAGTAATGAATGCGCCTATTAAAATCCAGCCAGAACGTTTGTCTCTGTAGCTGGCAGAGAGGCTTCCACACCTCGGCGATAGGCTGCATTTCTTCGTATTTGCTCTGAACGCTTTACACGCTCGGTTCAGTGTTTTTAGACTCCGAGGCATATACACTGGATTGATTTCTAATGTAACTGTCATAATTAACTGTACTTTGTAATGATCTCAATGCAAACATATGAAGCAGACTTGGAGGCACACTTTGCCGTGTTACACCAGGGCTTCCCACGTGCTTTATGTGGTTCCAGAACACGGTGCCTCATTCTGGGTTAATAATCGATAAACAGGATCTTCAATGTACATCGAAGGACAAATACACGGTCAGTAAGTGGGCACAGCGTCCCTGAAGTCATTACTGGTTACATCACTTGGTTTTCAGTGATATATTTGATTATTCCACTCAAACGTGGGTGGTTACACAAAAACTTGCATGAGATTTCAAAGTCTCATCAGAAAAAGAAGGGAAAAAAAAAAGTGCCCAGCTCGCAGTGCTGGATGAGGAGTCCAGGGTGGCCTTTATCATCCAAAGGGCTGTTAATGCAGAGGTTAGAGGTGTTCAGAGTGGGCTTTCAGCACTCGGCATTTCCTGACTCCTACACCTTTGTTTTTCCTTTCTTATTATTACATTAACACTTTTGTGTTATGGAATATTTATGATGCACACCACATGCTTAATGGATTTCCTCCTTTATTTGCAGCTAGCCTGCATTAATACAAGACTCACAGTATTCAATTTGAAATCCATCAAGGATTCCCGGGCTTAATATCACCACCGCTTTTACCGAGAAAGGAAATCTGTAAATCAAACTTGCAAACGCAAAAACAAAGGCTGTATGGGAGCAGCACAAGCAGGTCAACAGCATTCCTCACATTAAAAGCATCTGGAAATAAACTTCTGTTAATTGAACCGGTTCTAAAGCGGTGAATTGCAAAGTAACTCTCTGCCCTAAATCATAGCCATAGTTCCCCAAAATAGGGCCATCACACTGTCATGCATTCCTCTCCCTATCGCCTATCCTGCAACATGGGGATACGTGAGCAAGGTGAGCGGTAAGATGGATTAGAGCTGGCCTTGGGACTCCAGTGGTACCCACACCACTCATATTTATAGACTCTTGTGGGAGTGAGAAATCAGCTGAAGATCAGGCATGCGTTATGGTATATTTGCTTAGATCTCATTTGCTGGGCAGGAGCTGCTCGGCCTTGTGCTGTCGGCACAATTAGATGCAGATGAATACTCACCATTCCTCAACACTGTCATGTCTTAGTGCACCAGTAACCTTCTCCGAGCGCGTGTACGGCGTAAGGGGTTGTGTCGCTGGGGGCAACGTGGACCATCCGCAGCAAGGGAATGCTCTGCCCAGTGTGATTGCTGCCGGCTGATGTGATTTCCCAGAGTTCTCCAATATGTTTGTGTTTATAGAAGTCATTCTTCCCTATCAATGTTTTTCCATTATTATCTTCTACACACATACACACAAAATTTAACCCTGAATATTAACAGAAGCACAAATCTTTCTCCTAATGAGACCACTGCAACCCCATATAAATCAATCCAATTGCATAAAGTAACAGTACAACACGTAGTGCCATTTAGCTGCAAGACGTGCACTGAAAATAAATACGAATGTGCAAAGACAAGCTGATGCTTTGCAGGTTCAAAAAAAAAAAAACAAAACAGTAGATAGTACTTTCATGAAAGGCCTCTAGAAGCCTTCAAGGCCAGACCTTCTTGCACATACATTAGCGCAGACCAAACAGAGTCAGCAGAACACCTCAAATTTTTCTGGGGCAGGATGTAACCCAGCGAACTTAGCCTCTGTTAATGGCACGAGTCCCTGAGCTGGTGTCTGGAAAGGAACCTCAGCACCAGCCCCTGTGTGCACCCGCTTCGCCAGCTGCTTAAAGCAAAGTCTTGGCACCGGTAATTTGAACTCCTCCTATTTCTTCTGTTGTCAGGCTCTGTTTCAGCCAGGAACCTCAGGACATGCCTAACTTCCAGCTACAGCTCTCTCCCTTTGAAGATAATGGGATAATCACACATTTAAAGTTACATGTCTCTCCCTCTGTTGGTAAAAGGGGTCCTTAATACCTCCGAGTTTAAAGGAAGATCTTGTAATATTTCTATTCATCCTCATGCAAAGGGTAGAAGTTGCAGATTTAAGAGTGGAAGGTAATTTCCCTTTCTGCGCTCAGCAACAAAGAATAGTGCCGTAGGCTTTCCAACTGCCAACCCATTTTGGTACTTCACTGACAAGTTTAAAACAGTCAGAAATATATTGTGCCACACTTGGAGCAGAGTTTTTGTTCTCATATATATCTAATTTCTACCGAGATGTTGGTTAAGGAAAAAACATTTGATAATCTGAGTTTGTAGCCGGTGGCAGAGTCACCAGGTGGGAAGCAGAAGAAATTCAAACACGGGCTAATTTGCTATTTGCCGAGCATTTGATTTTCAATGAAATGAACACATTCAACAAATCAAAGCGAACCTGATGGTGCAGGAGTAGAGCTGGGGGATGGCACATAGCTTCCGGGGTGCTTTCAGGAGCGAAACGGGGACTAAGGGGATGTCACAGGCTGGAGACAAACTACCCTGAGACAGCTCCACTCTCCTCTGTAAATCCTGGGTGCACAACTGGTCAGAAACAGAATGCCATGAACTCCAAAAGCACAGCCCAGACCATTCTAGTTCTGCGCTTACCTGGGTGCCTGCAGATCCTCTCTGCAGAGCTAACACTGTCTGCAGCTCACCGCTATTTCACAGTGTGACACTGATGGGGAACGGTACCCAGCGTCTGACTGAATCCAGATGGGAGGCTGAGATAAACTACAAAGGAAACCCGATATCTAAATCAGCAGATGAAAAGAAGCAACCAGAAATAAACAGATTAGTCTGCACTACAGTGTTTCTGCTCAAAAACAGGAAAGGCTGCTGCAAACTTAGACTCAAGGTGAAGGAAAAGCCCTTAGGAAAGCAGAGGGGCTCAGGAGCACCGCCCGGAATGGACCCTGCTGCTCCATAAAGAAAACGCATGCCAGGTTTTGACAAAAAGCAGAAGGTATCTCGGCAGGACGGGTACCCAGCAGCACAACACGAGGAGTCCCCTGCCAGCACCCCACCACCCGCATCCAGCGCTTGGCTCAGGCCACGCTGCAGCATCCCATCTGCAAAGCGCCAAGAATGCTGCCCTGGCCGCCCGCCCGCCCGGCCCTTTCACCTCGAGGCTCATTGCGGCGCAAACCACCTCGTGCCCAGGGACCCTCCACCGAGCCAGCCCCCGGGGTGCCAGCGTCGTCACCCCGAGGAGCGGGTACCACCAACTGCGCCGGGACGAGCTGCAACCTGTCCCAGTCCCCGGCTAAACCCATGCCAAGGCTATCCCGCAGGCACTGCCGCTGCACCCGGGCGGGCTGGAAGCGGCACAAGTTTGTGCTGGAAACATTTATCTTCTGGAGAAAACAACACTGGAAATCTCACAGCTTTCTGCCCCCCTCCAGGGGAGGGGAGCCCGGCTCGCACGCCTGGGCACATCTTGCACATTCAGCCAAGCTTTTACGTTGCATTATTTAGTCTTTCCAAAAACATAACATTTTGAAGCAAGGTTAATTTTTTTTTTCCCCCTGCCCCTCCAAAGATTAAATAATGGTGACAGTGGAAACAGACAGGGTCAAAGCTGGAAACATGGTCACTTGGTGTGACCTTTGGGAAAAATAGTAGCAAATAGCGGCCTGGGTAGAGTTTGAAATGCCTGGCCCCTGTTTGGCTGCTTGTAGTAATTAGCTCGTACAGCGGCAGTGCCCGTGCAGAGCCCTGGCCCCGTGTGCAGCTTACACCAGCGAAACAAGGTGCGGCGTTGAGAAGGGGAGGAAGGTGCGAAGGAACCCACTGAATAAGTATTGATCCCGCAAAGAGTGTTTAAGCTCCACCAGCGAGCGCAGAGCAGGGGGTTACCGTCTGCCGCAAGTGTACCGTGTGTGTACCGGGGGTGAGACAGCCGAGAGGAGCGAGCTCAGTCCTGGGGAGGCAAGAAGAGGGAAAAGAAGCCATAGAAAAGCTCCACATCTGCACAGATGCCAGGGCGAAGTGGAGCATGGCTGGTGCTGCCACCTCCCCGGGGGACTTCCCACACAAAGATGCTCTGGGAAGCGGGGGGAATCACATCCGATGGGGGAATGCTCAGGACCACCCCAAGAAAGCCTGCCCGAGGGGAGACCACAACCCACCCCACACCTATTTGAGCTCGCTGCTCTGGCTGACCATGAGCCTAGGATGGGCAGCGCCGCTGCATCCCAAACATCTTCCGTCCACGCTGCTGTCAGCTCTGCTACAGCATCTCCTGTAAGTCTCCAGGACCCACACACCGGGGATGAGTGGGCACTGCCTCCTTGGCTTCAAGACTGATGTTGCCCCTGTAAGCACAATTTAAGTGTGGGTCAGAAAAACTATATGCAGAACCAGCAATTGCAACACTGAATTTGGGCTGGCCTTGGTTGAAATTCAGCAGGTCCACACCATCAGATTTTGCTGGTGGCTGAGACAGACCCCCCCGCCCCCCTGGCATTTTTAGATGACTTTGTGATAGTTATGTTCCCTTTCTACTATTTGCTTTACGCTTGAAAAAAAATGTTATCTCTGGAGTCCTTTGAACATTAAAATTTATGCCATGCATGCTACTTTCTTCAAATATTTTAAAATATTCGAAATGTAAGGACCTTGGCGCAGTGCCCAGGATCCTGTCTTTTCGGATAAAAGTTTCAGATAACTGACACTTCCAATTACCATTTCTCCCTGAAGAAGTCATCTCTGCTTCGGCTCCAGAGCAGAGCAGGGGAGGTACTGGAGGTTCCCGAATTTCACAAAAGGTTAAAAAATCTGCACGGTTGCTAATTAAAGGCAACGCACTCTGTGTCTGACCTAGTTCTGCCTTGCTTTCAGGAGGCTTTACCTGAGTATCTTTCAAACTGCTTAAAAATTAAAATGGTTAA
Source organism: Fulmarus glacialis (assembly GCF_000690835.1). NCBI lineage: Eukaryota > Metazoa > Chordata > Aves > Procellariiformes > Procellariidae > Fulmarus > Fulmarus glacialis. Next base: position 5,161 of record NW_009187068.1, on the reverse strand, counting down.
TAATGCATGAGAGCCAAACGTTACCCAGGGGCTCGCTACGTGGGGAATCTTAGTTTTGCTTGCAGATGGCATCGTTCGTCGTTCCTGGGAGTAGGGAACACCACCAGCCTGATTCCCTGCCTTTACTCCAACCGTGCACACCTTTATGTCACTTACTGATGCCCCAAACCTCTTTTGGCTGATTTTTGCAAATATTGAATAGCGCGTGGGCCAAATCAGGAGGCAGAAGTCGGCTGAACTGTTCATCTGGTCTCCAACGCACACTCAGCTTCTCCTAAGGAAAACCTTTATGTATTCCTACAATCTCTGCTATTGCCGTCTGCTCCTGAGGTTTAATTTCCTGGGGTAAACAGCGGGGCATTGCTGAGCTCAGGAGCTAGGGCTTAGAAATTTTCGGGTTTGCTTCTGTGCCTCGCATTGACATCAGATGAAATATTTATTCAGGGAAGTTTCATCTTACTATATTTTTTACTTGACTGCCACTTAGTGGCAATATAAAGTAATAGCTTGGGGAGGTGTACCGGCAAACCCACAGCCCTGCAAATCAATCTGGTATTTCAGTGACTCTTCCCAAAGGTGTGGGGCAGGGTACTTGCTCAATAATTCAGTTTTCACTCAACGCATTTTCCACAGCTTATGAAGAAGGTTACGAAATCCCATCTCCCTTGAAAAAGCCTTAAAAATATCACGGCCATTCTGAAGGTAACATCCATCTCCACGGTGCTTTTCATTCATAAGAAGGTTGGTGGTGTCCACCAGAACACACCTAGAAAGGACTTTCAGCGGTCAGGGCTGGTATAACGTCCATCAGTCCCCCTGGTAGGGCAGATACAGCATCACAGGTGGGTCTGCTGCTGTTGCACCCCATGAGAAGGGTCCGTCTTCTGTGCGGAAAAAATATATACCTGTTTCTTGCTGAAAAACCAAACTTCTGGAAAGCAAAGCGAGACATTTCATACACCCCAGCACCGTATCTCATGAGAGTGCCCAGCGCGAGGGGAGGACACGTCCAGGCTCCCGCTTGCCTGCAGTGTTGCGACTGCTCTTCTGAAAGAAAACAGTTGGGTTTTCAAGTTTCTGCTGAAATGTTAACCTTTCCTATGGAAACAGTGAAAGTTAATCATGGCATTGTGATTTTACAGGGGGCAATAACAGCAACACATAAATTATCACAACAGGGCAGAATTTTAAAAAGTCAAGTGACATTTTCAAGAGAGGGAGCTTGCACGCTTTCCGTGGAGGCTCTGTGCTCGAAGTCTGGCGTCCCTGAGACACAGCAGCTTTCATTTCCATACGTTTCATTTCTATCTCCATAATTGCACTGGAGATGTCAAAAAAGAACATTTCTTTTTTGGTATTCTCCATGGAGGTGGAAGAGAAGGGGCTGAAATTACAGCATACTACAGCCTTCACGTTGCAAATGCTTTAAGTTTCTCATTTTTCTTTTTTTTTTAACCTGCATTGATTAATGTCGAGACAAATTTCTTGGTGTGAAATAGAGGAAGTCCTTGTAACCAGACCCTGAACTCAAAGTGGCAGTCACGTTATCTAATTTAAAAAAGAAGAAGAAAAAAAAAAAAGTCAGCCATGCTTAAAAAAATAATGGTAATATTCAAACCTCACCCAAGCCCTCAATTTCACCTCTCACTCTAATCACAGCTCCTGCAGAAGTACAGCCTTGCAAAGTCACCCGAAGGGCTCTCCAGCACCCGGCGAGCATCGCTGCTCGCCGACACGCCTTGCACACTAACCCGGCACACACCGGAGCACTGGCAGCGGCCCTTGCCGGAGGGGGTGCCAGTGTGTTTGCCTTTTGCTCTCACATCGAGCGGATAAGAGACACCATAACTGCATTTCCTTGCCATATCTGAACTCATTTGGAGACCTCCTCACACCGGGACCAGGTTGCAGCTCTGCTTTGCCCTGCATAGCTTAAAATGTCCTCCCCGGGGAGTGGAGGAGAAGCCCCCCCAGCCGATGTGCAGAGGCACTCTGGACCTCTAGGTCCTGCTGTCAGCGTGCCTGGGGGTCCCTCGTCTTGCCTACGGGGACCACAGCAGCACCCCAACGTAGCAAGCTCAGAAATAGGTTGAAAGAAGCCAATTTTTGCACTGTGGATTTCTTTGGTATGAATTTTAACGGTACTTCAGATTAGTTTGGCTGCTGAGCGGTTTGCGTCCCATTTGAACAGCTCCACCTGTGCTGGCATTAAGGTGAAATGTTTACTTTTCATACGTCTGCACTTTAAGCTGCGCTGCGGGAATCCAGCTTTTCAAAGCTTCAGCCTGCCTAGGAATTTAGATCCCTTTTCATCCGCTTTACCAATTGTCTCCTTGAGGAAACATTTTGCCAACGTTGCAGATGATTAAAAGCTCAGGACCACGTGCCAAGAGACAGTCGGGAGCGCTCTGCCATGGGAACATCCCCCGGCAAAGGCAACGGGACCCTAAGCAGGGTGACTTCGTGCTGTTGCCATTTCCGTCTAACGGGAAACCACTGCAGGTGCAGGGAGATGCTCACGGTCAACCTGCAGCAGCAGGGGAGGCAGGGTCTGCTCTCCTGCTGCCAGCACAGTCGGCTCCCGATGTCCCTCCCCAGGACGCAACGTTTTGCTCCGTGCGCCTCGAAAAGCCCCGTTTCATCTGGCAGTCGGTGGTGGTCAGCTCATAACCCTCCCACCCCGCCCAGCCTGTTTGGAGCACAGTGAAGCTGGAGGAAGAGCTGGGCTCTGGTAGACGTTTCCTCTCTGACTCGTGATATAGCGCAGAGGAACATCTAGCAGAGCGACCTGCTGATAAAGGATGCACAAAAAAAAAAAAGTCTCCGCAGCTCCCATGACTCTGACTTTGCCGGACTCATTTCCAATGTATTTTACTCACTTTGAACCATGAGACAGACTCAGATGGGGCATCTTGGCGGGTGCAGGTGGACACAGCTTCACAGCCAGCTATACTGAAGAGAAAGCAGGGTAACTAACGGTTTTGCTAACAATTACATGCAGTTTATATCAGGTCTAGGAAGAGCCATCTATAACAGGCAGCTGCAGGAACAGGTAACATTTAGTTCGCTCGTTGCCAAGAAAAAAATGGTAGTAATAACATGGAATCAAGAAATATAAATGCACACAGTAAAAATAAATCACCCAAATATATGGGATAAAACACAAGAAAGTTGTCTGTGGTAGAGACTCAAACTCACAACATTTAAGGCACAACTGGCTATTGGGGGCTCTCTTGATCCAAAGATACTTTGCCTTCTTTGGGAAGATACTTCAAAACATCCACAGGCCCTGGTGATTTTGGTCGCCCGTACGCAGCGAGGGGCAGAGGCAACGGGACCCCCTGGGAATGCACTTGCAATGCCGTTTCATGCTCCCAAAGCAAAGTTCAAGGCACTTTGTAGGTGGGAGAGATTCCCCTCGCCAGCATCCCGGAGCGATGGGCTCGGCAGGACGGCACTTCTCCCTTTGAGATAATATTTTAGGGGAAATGGGATAACTGCGTTTTTGTAAAAAGAGCAGCGTTAAAATTCTGCCGTGCTAGCCTTGCCTTGCCCAGGGCAAGTAATTTTTTTGACAGGTGAATAAAATATCATTAGTTTCTCCACTGTCATCAATCATCAAAGTGAAGGCTGGGCGAGTAACCTCTCCAGACAGTCCTGGGGACTGCATTAGCCCCTGGTTTCTAAAGAAGCAGAGAGGGGCCGAGCCGGGAGGCTCCCTTTATATCTAAATGCATGGGAGGCAGACAGCTAAAACCTCTCCCCAACTTTGACTTTTTTCCCTAAGTGTTAGAAGCTGACAACAGCATAGAAATGGAGATTTCACGTTGTCACTCCAGCCTTGCCCAGCTATTTGTGGCCAGGTAGCCCAAGCTGGGCTATATATTGTATCGGGGCATTGCTGAGAGCGGCGGCATAAGTTAAGGAGAGAGAATGACAAATCTGAAGCTTTTGTCTAAAGGTCACACACTTGATGCTTCTTTCGCATTTGTGTGAGTTAATTTACTTTAAAAAAAAAAAAAAAAAAAGAAAAAATCTTCACAACAAAGAAAAATGAACAGAAATCTGTCCCTGAGACTGCCGTGGCCGTGAACTTCCAAAGCTATTCTGATTTCAATAGAAGAATAGGAGACACTGCCATCGAAAATGCCATTGATATTGTAACAGATCATTGCCTAAATAGACCATAACAGCCCCCGTTTCAATGGTTACTGAGAAACGCATTAACCCCTTCCCATCTGAGCGCCTGCACAATCTCTGCGTGACACATCAAAGGAGACACACCAGATAGTATGAATTTCACACCCTTTTTCTGCCTCTGTCAGCTCCTCTGAGCTTCCCCGTCCCTTTCCTTTTCCACACCGCATCAGAGCTAGCCGCAAGGGCAAATCCTTTTAAGCGCAGGCAGAAAACCTGGGGTTGGCGCATTGTCTCACCCCCCCAGCCCTGCTCCCCAAACCACCCAGGAGAAGGCAAAGCCTTCCCCAAAGGTCTCAGGCTCAGTGGCAGTTAAAGTGCCAACACTTTACAAAAAGGATATATATACTTTTTATATGTTTTCATTCTCAGTGGACTAACTCTGAAAGGGCTTTCGAGGAAAAATAAAAAAAAACCAAAAACAAAACCAAAAAAACAATACTACTTTTTTGAACTACGGCTCTTCTCTTCCAGACCCAGGGATGCTATTGCAGTAGACCCTCATTAAGCTCCTCTTTGAGGTTGCTCGTTTAGCTTGTTCTTAAAAACTTTGCCACATCCCACCTCTGGGACCTCCTGAAATATTAAGCTAAACATCTTTCAAAATGCGTTGTGCCTCCCTCTCACCTTGATTTACAGATCCTGGGGAGGCGAAGAATGAAAACAGGTTTCTTTGGAAAAGAGGACTATTTCCGTAACGCTCCATATTAATTGAATCTCAATCCTTTAATTCTTTACTAATTGAATCTGGGACCACGTTTGCTGTTACTTAGCACAGGACAGATGCCAGGCTAACTGGCCCTGGCTATGCAGAGCATCCTCCTGCCTCTCCTGTGCCACGCTCTGGGCAAACACGACTCTGGATTCGTGACATGCTTTCATTTCTTCTCAGGCATGTACATATAGCTGTTACCTATATATGTGTATGAATAAATATGAATATATAAATATATAAAGTATTAAT
>NW_009187067.1:0-15422 GCF_000690835.1 Fulmarus glacialis | reverse complement strand
AGTGAGGGTGCCATTCTCTATTTCCTCCAGAAAAATCTCTCAGAGGAAGCAGGATAATTGCTAATGGTCTCCATGAGGTGGTACCTGAAATACAGTAACGGCTTCATCACAAATCCTAAATCCCAAATAACCCCCAATGCCAGTGTTTTAGTAACAAATCTCTCAGGCAAAACATCTCTAATCACTGCAGAGCACAGCAGACTGCAAAACCCAACGCCAGTCTTTAACAGGTACAGTAAAAACAAGAGCATGGTGCAGATCAGATAAATTAATATGTTAACAGATATAAATTCCTTAATATGCTCTAGTTAATATGTTGTTATCTCAACCCTTCGGTGCCCCATGTTGGGTGCCAAAAAGGACTGTCGTGGTTTAACCCCAGCTAGCAAATAAACCCCACGCAGCTGCTCGCTCACCCCTCCGCTCTGGTAGGTTGGGGGAGAGAATCAGGAGGGCACAAGCAGGAAAACTCGTGGGTTGAGATAGAAACAGTTTAATAATTGAAATAAAACGAAGTAGAACAGTAAGAATAACAATGATAACAAAAACAATAGCAGAATATAGAAAGCAGGCAAGGCACAATGCAACTGCGCACCGACTGCATGTCACGAACAGGGGGCAAGCCCCCCACACCCCTGGTTTTTATACTGAGCATGACGTCACATGGTATAGAATACCCCATTGGCCAGCTGAGTCAACCAGCCTGGCTATGCTCTCCCCCCACAGCTTCCCCTGCACGTGCTGGGCATGGGAGGTGGAAAAGAGAAACAAAAAGTCCCCAGTGCAAGCACCACCCAGCAACAACGGGCCATCAATGGGCCATCAACGTTCCTCTCATACCAAACCCGAAACACAGCACACCCCCCAAGCTCCTGGGAAGAAAGTGAACTCTGTCCCAGCTGGAACCAGGACAGTGGTCTTTAGCTGTCTTCTAGTCTAAGTTGCTTGTCTCTAGTAATGTATACAGCATGCTTGCAAGCTATTTGACTTGGATAGGCAAGTCTTTAAAACAGCTCCTAAATACAGAGCTGTAGAGTGTTAGCGTAGAGCGTTGATCAGTTCAAGTGGAGCGGGCCTGATGAGCTGAAGGTTCTTCATTAATTTGGACACTGAAATGTGAGATAGTGCAGAGAAGATTTTCAGCTATTTCATGTTACGCTGGAGTCCCCTCTGTAGTCTGATTTGCATCTTCGAAACAAGCAAGTGTTACAAATACATTCAAGCTGTGAAAGAAATAATACACAGTGGGCATAGTGGCAACTGGAATTCCACAGGAAAACAACGTACTTTTTAAATGTAGTGTTTCTCTCTAAAGTATGCATAGGGTCACAAGAATCACATTTAGATTTCTCAGAGAGGGACCATGTTTGTGCCATGCCCGAGGAGTATTTGCAGCCTTAGCAGTACTTTCTAACTCTGAAAAGACAATTTAATTGGAATATTTCCAACTGTATTAGCTAAACTGAAGAAGCAGAGATGCTTTTGATGAAAGGTTTCTGGTGTGCTGTGTTCATTCCTGACCGGATGAGTGATGCATAGAGTCAATTGGATAAGGTTGCGTTAAAATTTGTGAATACCAAACCGTAATAAAAATTATAAAAATGGTTTATTCTAGATGTATGAATGCCTGTCACATAATTTCATAAGGCATTAGGACACAGACCTATACTGTTCTCATTTTGTTGAAATAATGAGAAGTACTGAAATAATATGTACTGATTCCAATTTAGACTTCTCTATTTCTCTAGTGAGAGAAGTAATTTGTGCCATGTCTTTGTAATCTTCCTAGCCAGTTTTCCTTAAACATCCTCCCCTGTCGTTGCTTAATTTACCTTTCACTTATCTTAAACACTGTCTGTAATTTCCTGTTGAAATCAGATGCTGTTACAGCACTTAATTTTAAACGTACATTTACAGAATGCTAGCAGTAAAAAATCCACTCCTGCTAGGTACTGCTTTTTAGGGAGTGAGTCCTGGTTTTGTTTGCAGCCTACAAAGGGCCAGTGATGCCATCACGATGCCTAGCTACTGAACATCTGGTGCTTGTAGGATCAAAGATGAATTGGTGAAGCCATTTCACCATATCAAATGCTAGGGATCTTGTCTCACTCAAACTTTAGTCCCTCTTGAGTGAAATGCATCCTTGCTAGAAGACTTTTTGTCAGTTTTGGTACAAAGCACTCTGCAGGTTTACCAAATATTACACTCAAACTCAGACTGCACAGGTGTAGGTAGAAGCTGGGCTGTCTTCCTACTTCTCACTTGTGCATTGCAAAAACTTTACAGTTGTCCTTTGGTAATGAAGAGTTACACATTTTGCAGGCAGCACTAGGGTAGGGACTTCATTGAGGAACTTTATAAAGCATCATCAATACCCATTCAAGTCTTATGCCTTGAGATCTTAATTTTAAGGGGCTGAAACCTCCAATAATGTGATAAATTATTTGGGGACTCTTGGCTCTGGGAAGCAATAACAATTATTTTTCACTAGGTAAAACTTGTGTGCTGCTATTAAATGCAAAGAACTTGAGGAAATCTCATCCCTAGGAACTGTTTAGTTCTTGTTCAGTTGGTCACAAAATTCCTTCAGTACATGGACTGTTGAAGGCTGAGGTTTATTTTATTTATTACTTATTCATTATTTATTGAGATGTCTGCTTTGATATACTTAATTTGGTAATACCTTAAATGCTTCCTCACTGGAGTGCTTTTCCTGCCAATAGTCAAGTTCGCTTGCTGTAGAACAAGGCATGAGGTTCACACTAATTGACAATGTGTCAATAGTTTTGAAGTTGGTAAGACAAAATAGTTTGCAAGATGTGTTGAAGGACATTGTCAAGGGAGGAGAGAGAGATGTGCTGGTTTTGGCTGGTATAGAGTTAATTTTCTTCATGATAGTTAGTATGGGTCTATGTTTTGGATTTGTGCTGGAAACAGTGTTGATAATACAGGGATGTTTTCGTTTTGCTGAGCTGTGTTTACACAGTATCAAGGCCTTTTCTGCTTCTCACACCACCCCACCAGCAAGTAGGCTGGGGGTGCACATGAAGATGGGAGGGGACACAGCTGGGACAGCTGACCCCAACCAACCAAAGGGGTATTCCACACCATATGATGTTGTGCTCAGCAGTAAAAGCTGGGGGAAGAAGAAGGAAGGAGGGATGTTTGGAGTGATGGCGTTTGTCTTCCCAAGTAACTGTTATGCATGATGGAGCCCTGCTCTCCTGGAGATGGCTCAACACCTGCCTGCCGATGGGAAGTAGTGAATGAATTGGGAGGGTGGCTCAACCCCTGCCTGCCGATGGGAAGTAGTGAATGAATTCTTTGTTTTGCTTTGCTTGTGCGCACGGCTTTTGCTTTATGTATTAAACTGTTTTTATCTCAAGCCACGAGTTTTCTCACTTCTACCCTTCCAATTCTCTCCCCTATCCCTCCAGGGGAGAGTGAGTGAGCAGTTGTGGGGTGTTTAGTTGCCAGCTGGGGTTAAACCATGACAGACGTGCTATTAATAAATGTGTGGTCTTAACCTAACAGATTCCTATAGCCATTTTAATTAAGATGTTATAGAGGATTTTATACAGATAAGAGCCAATTAACTAAACTGTACCTAAAGGAGTTGTAGTTGTAATTGGGAGGGTGATGGAACTGGTAATCCAAAGAGACACAGAGTGAAAAGATTACAATAAAGCTAAAAATCATGCTTTTACCCATGTCAGCCATAGAAATGTGTAACAAGGTAGTGTTTAAACATCGAACACTTGCTTGACTACCTGTCTGGTTTCATTTGAGTTGGTTATGTATATAAAATTACTTTGTGTACACATGTCTTCCTTTGAGTCTAAATATAAAAGTGTGTGTTTATAAACAAGCAAAGGTATAAATAATATAAGTACTTACAAATGGTGCTTTGGTGCTATGGTCTATAAATGGCATGCATGCTTCCTGTTCTGAGTGGATGTTTTCAATTGCTTGCAACTTTGCTGTGCTGAGCTCATTTAGGCTGAAATAACCTTGGCTCTGTTGCTGATCAGTCTTTCATTATGTTTGTAGCCAAAGGTATGTCAGCCTGTCCCTAATGGTGCACAGAAAAAGGAGAAAAAAAATTTTAAATTCATTCATGGATTGTCCATCACGCTTCAAGAGAGACTGGTGAAAAAACCCTGTGCAATTCAATTCTTTTAAAAAAAGCACAAACTAAGTGTGGCACAAGCTCATTCTTGTTAATTTTTGAGCATTTGAATTTGATAATGTACTTCCAATATAACTTCTGTGGAGTATTGTTATATATGTATGGTACTCAACTTTTTTGTAAGCCTCCTTTTTCCTTATTCTTACCAAATGACCATAATGAGTTTGTTCTTAAATTATTTAAGCATTCATACACAATGAGAAATTGATTTTAATATAACCTCCAAAATGGCTAATTAACTATTGAATAACCATTTCTACATCTTGTGAATGATACTTGTTTGGTGTTACTGAAATGTGACAACTATGAAATTCCAAACCTAAACTTGAAGTAATTAGACTGATTTATAATGACAGAAAACAAACTTAACAAATATGCATATATACAGAGCAGAATGTGAACTCCAAACTATTCTTTAATCCTGAGATAACAGCTATATTTGCAGTTGTTCAGTTATTGCTTAACTGTGCATTTTGGATGCTTACCTGCAGGGTCATACAGTAAATGTGTCTTACTTGCCCAGTGCTTTGTATGGATGTAGATCCAGCAGTTTGTGTGGAGAACTTGCGTAAGTATCTTACAGTTCACATTGCGATTACACTGGTCGGAAAAGGGTGAGGCTTTAACTTCGGTGTGTCGGGATATCGTTGTGACACCTATTCTCTCTGCACTTGGCTTCTTAGCCTGTAAGATAACAATATCCTTTTATTGTCCTACTCTCAGTCCTATAATATCTGCACGATCTTAATCTTGTCTGAAAAAATGTAAATCATTACATTTATATGTAATGATTGGTAGAAATGGGGTATTTCTTTGAGGTGGTTAGGCTATTGTAGGTGAGCAATGATTAGTTTGTTTAAATCTTGCCAACCTTATTATTGAAAAATAGCAATAACATACTCCGCTTGCTTTCAGGGAACAGCAAGCAGTTTTAAATGTCTTTCTATGAATGACTGCAAGAGTTAATCCTGTCCATTGAAAAAAGCTCACTTGCAAAGGTTCTGTTTTAAGTTCACTGCTGGGGATCACATAAAATAGCACCCACCAACACACACATCTAAAGTGCTTTTGAATTTCCTCAATGTTTATCCTTACCATGTAAAAAATGGGTGCTGGGTTAGATGGGACTAGGTTTTGTATCAAAGAAATGCAATAAAATGAAATATCGTATTGGATTATGAGGAATTCCTAGTCCCTTGGCTGAGGAACAAGTACCCTACAGTTGACGTATTAAAGATACAAGATGTGATAAACTAAAGGCAATATGGAAGAAGTGAGTGTCTATTGTGTGATTGCTAGAGGTCAGGTAATGCTTCAATATTTTGTAAGGTTTGTGGAAAAGAATGTCTTTCTACGACTGAGGAAAGAGAAACAGCTGATTCCTGTGTAGTGGAAATACACACAGACAAAATATTTTATCAAAAAAAAAGTATGCCTTGTGCTAAATGGTAATGTGAGTATTCACATTCTTCCTGGTGGATCAAGTAGAAGAAGCTTGTCTGAAAAGCCAATCTCTTTCAGTTGCCATCTGCTTCTTTGAGTAATAACTTGTAAGCAGGAGTTCAAATATTTCCAGTTCTGCAGAAGTTGTCCTAAAGGTGTTTGGTGCCTGATTGGTATAGTGTCATTTTTACCTGGCCTGGCAAACTGTTTTAAATATGCACTTTGCAAATAACGCTTGTAACTGTCTTAAACTAATTTCTCCTTCTGCAGCTGTTAGGATAAGTGTTGTCATCAATTTGTACTTTACAATGTATTTGTATTCCAATAGTACCTAAAGTCCTCAGGTAAGGTAGGAGAACTGTCATGTGAAAATTTTAATGTTTAATGAAGCAGTGAAAGTTTCAGAGAGGGATTTCTAATAGGAGATGCATGGCAAAAGCAAGAAACAAGTAGTATTCCAGGTGTACAGAGGGAGAACAAAGACAGACTGAATTATCTGCTCGCTTAACTTGTATTTTTAGCCTGTAATGCTGTAGTTTGTATCCCTTTAAAGGCATTAAAAAGAAGAATGTGCAAACATTGTTCTAAGGAACCATGGTATAGCTGGGACAGAGTTTGCTTTCTCCAATTTAATGTTGCCATCAGGCTGTGAATTGGTGCATTTAAGACAGAGGTGCGTGTAGTAAAAGTCATTAATATGTTTTGGCTTTAAAACTTCAGTGGTTTTTTGTGATACTTAAATTCGCTTAAAAAAAAACCCAACAGAATTCATCAGATTTTTGTCTCAATCTTAATACTCACATAATCAACAGAACTCAGTTGAAATTCAGCTGTTTGCAGAGGGAATTTATCATGGTTTAACGACAGCTGGCAATTAAACACCACACAGCCACTCGCTCACTCCCCCCACAGTGGGATGGGGGGAAGAGAATTGGAAGGGTAAAAGTGAGAAAACTCATGGGTTGAGATAAGAACAGTTTAATAATTGAAATAAAATAATAATAATAGTAATAAAAACAATAACAACAAATTGTAATTAAAAGGAAAATAACAAAGAGAGAGAAATAACCCCCAAGAAAGGTAAGTGATGCAAATGAAAACCATTGCTCACCACCAACCAACCGATGCCCAGCCAGTCCCTGAGCAGAGTGGCCCCCAGCCCACCTTCCCCCTAGTTTTATTGCTGAGCATGACATCATATGGTATGGAATATCTCTTTGGTCAGTTGGGGTCAGCTGTCCCAGCTGTGTGTCCCCTCCCAATTTTTTACGCACCCCCAGCCTACTTTCTGGCAGGGCAGTATGAGGAGCAGAAAAGGAGGTATGAGGAGCTTACACAGAGCTTGACTCTGTGTAAGCACTGCTCAGCAATAACTAAAACATCCCTGTATTATCAACACTGTTTCCAGCACAAATCCAAAAGATAGCCCCACACTAGCTATGATGAAGAAAATTAACTCTACCCCAGCCAAAATCAACACATTCTCCACCCCTTATTCCACACCATTTACGTCATGTTCAGGTCTCACACTATTCAATTCATCCTCATTAACCACCACACCCCTTCCCATCCTTTGATGCAACACACAGATATCATTCCCTTAGTCTATGGACCACTCCTGTGAAATGTCTCTAAAATGTCCATAAATGTCCACAAAACGTCCATTGAGTTCATTTAGTCCATGACTTTGGGCTCCATCTGTTATGGTAGTCACTCAGGACAGGAGAGGTCATGTGTTGCGTGGAGTTACTGGGCACCAAAGCCGGCTCAGGTTGGGTCACTGCTGTGCTTGCACTGCTTTTTGTAAGGCCTGTCCTCCATTGGTTCAGGTGGTTCCTGCTATAGTAATTCCTATAACATGCAACACAAATCATGGGTTACAACAATTTAAAGGTATATCCATTACAATCTCAACCCCTGGTCCCTTTGGGCCAGGTTATAGGGTTGAACATTGCAATGAACTCCTCCCATTACTCCTAGCCTGGCTAGCAACAAGGGGTTCCTGCTACAGTAATTCCCGTAACATGCAACTCAAATCATGGATTATTTTCACCTAGCATTAAATTACCTTGAGCTTCACATTGGACTCCCCCATTCTTCTGCACATTTTGGATCCACATTTCTAAAGCCGGCCATGCAATATTAGTTCCTTGTACACCGTCCTGAACCTGCGGTTTACTGATGTTATCAGAATGTTGAATGATTTTGATGCGCCTCATTTCTAGTTAGTTTTCTGCTAAAAAACTTCGGTTTAAATAAATTTTTTTTCTATCATCTGCCTAATTTGATTTTCTGAGCTTCCGCGACAGGCGCATGTTTGACATTCATTGATAACCTGTGCAATGGCATCAATAGTCAAGTCCGCCCCTCGATCACAAGCCCATTTGTATGTTGCATCCCTTCCTAAATGTCCTGATGTGTTATGGGCTCATCGATCTATAAATAGTTCACCGTATGTTCCCAATTCTGATCTACCTGAGCCACTTCAATTCTAGCAGCCTGATCCACTTGCTGGTTGTTTCGGTGTTCTTCAGGACCCGACTCTTGGGTATGTGAGCATCTACGTGACATACTTTTACAACCAGGTTCTCTACCCGGGCAGCAGTATCTTGCAACAATACGGCAGCCCAGATGGGTTTACCTCTGCGCTGCCAGTTGTCTGCTTCCATTGCTGCAACCACCCCCACAGGGCATTTGCCACCATCCATGAGTCAGTATAGAGATAAAGTACTGGCCATTTTTCTCATTCAGCAATATCCAAAGCCAGCTGGATAGCTTTAACCTCTGCAAACTGATTTGATTCACCTTCTCCTTCAGCAGTTTCTGCGACTTGTCGTGTGCGACTCCTCACAGCAGCCTTCCACCTTCAATGTTTTCCCACAATACGACAGGATCAATCTGTAAACAGGGCATATTGCTTTTCATTTTCTGGTAATTTATTACACAGAGAGGCCTGTATAATTTATTATATAGAGGCACATGTCACCTCCTCTGGCGACACTCTGGAGTTTCGGCCCTCTGGCCAGTCCATGATCACTTACAGAATTCCCAGGCAGTCAGGGTTTCCCATTTGAGCCCATTGCATTATCAGTGTGACCCACTTACTCCACATAGCATCGGTTGCATGATGCGTAGAGGGGACCCTCCCTTTGAACATCCAGCTGAGCACAGGCAATTGAGGTGCCAAAAGGAGCTGTGCTTCAGTACCAACTACTTCTGAAGCGGCTTGAATTCCTTCATGTGCTACTAATACTTCTTTTTCAGTTGGAGTATAATGGGCTTCAGATCCCCTATATCCCCGGCTCCAAAACCCTAGAGGTCGACCTCGAATCTCTCCAGGCGCTTTCTGCCAGAGGCTCCAGGTGGAGCTGTTATCCCTGACTGCGGTGTAAAGCACATTTTTCACATCTTGTCCAGTCCAGACTGGCCCAAGGGCTACTGCATGAACTATCTCCCGTTTAATTTGTTCAAAAGCTTGCTGCTGCTCAGGGTCCCATTCAGTCTTTCTTCTTCAGGGACACTCAATGGAAAGGGCTTATGATCTGACTATAATCTGGAACATGCATTCTCCAAAAACCCATGACACCTAAGAAAACTTGTGTTTCTTTTTTGTTAGTTGGTGGAGACATGGCTGTTATTTTATTGATCACATTCATTGGGATATGATGACACCCATTTTGCCACTTTATTCCTAAAAACTGGATTTCCTGCGAAGGTCCTTTGACCTTACTTTCTTTTATAACAAAACCAGCTTTCAAAAGAATCTGGATTATTCTTCTCCCCTTGTCAAACACCTCCGCTGCTGTGTTGCCCCACACAATGATGTCATCAATATACTGCAGTTGTTCGGGAGCTTCACCTTGTTCTAGAGTAGTCTGTATCAATGCATGACAAATGGTAGGACTGTGTTTCCACCCCTGGGGCAATCAATTCCAGGTGTGTTGGACGACCCTCCATGTGAAAGCAAACCGTGGCCTGCACTCGGCTGCCAGAGGGATCAAGAAAAATGTATTGGCGATATCAATTGTTGCATACCATTTGGCGGCCTTTGACTCCAGTTCATATTGGAGTTCTAGCATGTCTGGTACGGCAGCAGTCAGTGGCGGTGTGACTTCGTTCAGGCCTCAATAATCTACTGTTAGCCTCCACTCTCCATTAGATTTTTGCATGGTCCATATGGGACTATTAAAGGGTGAATGAATCTTACTGATCACTCCTTGACTCTCCCAGCAGTCAGTGGCGGTGTGACTTTGTTCAGGCCTCAATAATCTACTGTTAGCCTCCACTCTCCATTAGATTTTTGCATGGTCCATATGGGACTATTAAAGGGTGAATGAATCTTACTGATCACTCCTTGACTCTCCAGTCGCCGGATCAACTTATGGTTGGGAACCAGGAAGTCTCGATCGGTGCGATATTATTGCTGGTGCATTGTCATGGTAGCAATTGGCACTTGCTGTTCTTTAATCTGCAGCAACCCCACTGCAGACGGATCCTCTGAGAGACCAGGCAGGCAAGCTAGACAGCTGTTTAATCTTCTCCATACTCAAGGCAGCTATACCAAAAGCCCACTGGTACCCTTTTGGGTCTTTGAAGCACCCTCTCCTGAGGTAGTCTATGCCAAGGATACATGGAGCCTCCAGACCAGTCACAATAGGATGCTTTTGCCACTCATTTCCAGGCTTACCCCAGTCACCAACACAGATAGTTCTTGGAATCCTCCTGTCACTCCAGAAATACAGATGGATTCTGCCCCTTTGTAATCTGATAGTATTAGAATACACTGTACACCGGTGTCCACTAGAGATTTCTACTCCCATGGGGCTGATGTGCCAGGCCGTCAAATCCACACAGTCCAGTAAACCCCGTTGTCCCTTTTCTCCACCTGGCCAAAGGCATGGCTCCTCTATTCCCGGTCAGAGTTTTCATAACTTGATTTTTGTAACTGCAAAACAGAAGTCCCTTCATCAGGGTCAAAAGTACGATCAGCCCTTCTACTCCGCCCAACAGACACTGAGGCAGTAATTTTCCTGGATGGATGCTTTTTTGCTATTGTTTTTCCTTGCAGTTCCTGTACCCGAGCTTCTAGTCTCCACTTCCTCATGTCTTCTCCCTGGTTATGCAGGAAGAACCACAGGCTTGCACATGGTGTGCGCCACTGGTACCCTTTGCCTTGAATAGAAAAAGGCTGACTCTTAATAGCTGAGGCCTTGGTTGGAGTGTGTGAGGAAGACCTACCCTTCTTAGCTTGCTTGGATATTGTTTGGGTCAGTCTGTCCACAGCTGAGACACAGGCCCACACGGAGGAAGTGAGATTATTTTCATATTCTCAGAGTTGTCTGGCCAGTTCATCTATAGTTGGTACATCTGTGTCTGTCCAGCTCATTATCATCAGGTGGTGCATTTCATACAAAGTTTCGCCACAGGGACCACGTGCACTGGATTTTATCCAGGACTTTGGGTGCCTGGTTGTCATCCAGGTTGATATAGATCACCTCCAATATGGCTAATTCCCTCAGATACTGCATACCTCCCTCAATGTTGGTCCACTTGCTTCGCTGCCAAAGACTGATGACTCCTGCCTTTTTTCCAATCCCTTTGTCAATGGTCTCATCCTTAGCAAGGTATCCTAGCTGCCAGGCTTCCTTACCCTCTAATTCTTGATTACTGGCCCCAATATCACAGCATCGGAGTAACCAGCTGAGAATTAGCTCACCTGGTTGATGGCTAAAATCTTTTTGCATATCTCGCAGCTCACTCAGGGATAGAGTGGTTTCTCTCACATATGATTTCAGTCTCTTCCTCTTCCTGTTCTTGTGACTGCTCTGCTGCAGAACAGGCTGCCTCTTCTGATTCATTCTCCTGCTCCCTCTGAAGAAGGTTCTTCATCCCTTACTAAACGAGCTGACTTCCACTTCCATTGTTTCTTTTTAGTTACAGGGGCGACTGATATAGTGTCTGGTTTAGCCATAGTGTCTGTTGGTATGTTTTCCCTCTCTTACCCTTGAGGGTGCTGCATAATATCGAGCAGTATTTGGTAGATGCTGGCCAGGGCCCAGCACAGTGTGGTAAGTTGTGCCTCTTTGGAATAGCCACAGCATTCTTTTTCCAAGCATTCTATCACTTCATCAGGATCCTGTAGTTGTTCGAGAGTGAAGTTCCATACCATCAGATGTGAAAAGTTCTCTGGATACCTGCCCATATTCTCCCATATGTGCCACCCATGACCATACTGTCACGGAGCCTGGATCATATTCCTAAATTGCTTGTTAACCTTAGACAAAACCAAAACAATATTCCCAAGAAATAACCATAGAAGTGTTTTAACTACTCAAGGATCTTCCAGATACTGAGAAGCTATTGTAACAAGGGAGAAAACATCACAGAAAAAGGTAGTGAAGGTGCCATTCTGTGTTTCCTCCACAAAAAACCTCACCAAGAAAGAAATATAATTGTTAATTGTCTCCATGAGATGGTACCCGAAGTACAGTAATGGCTTCAGTAGAGAGCCTAAATACCAGATTAATCTCAAGGTCAGTGTTTTAATAACAAAGCTCCCAGACAAAACATCACTAATCACTACAGAGCATAGCAAACTGCAAAAGCCAACACCAATCTTTAACATGGACAGCAAAAAAAGAGAGCATGATGCAGATCAGATAAACTAATATCGAGAACAGATAAATCAATATCGTGACCCGCAACCGTTAACAGATATAAATCTCTTCTAATACGCTCTGGTCAATCTGTTATTATCTCAAACCCTTCAAGCCCCATGTTGAGAGCCAAAAAGGCAAAAAGGACTGTTGTGGATTAACCCAGCCGGCAACTAAGCACCACACAGCCGCTAGCTCGCTCCCCCCACAGCGGGATGGGGGAAGAGAATTGGAAGGATAAAAGTGAGAAAACTCATGGGTTGAGATAAGAACAGTTTAATAATTGAAATAAAAAAATAATAATAGTAATAAAAACAAAAACAACAAATTGTAATTAAAGGAAAATAACAAAGAGAGAGAAATAAAACCCAAGAAAGATAAGTGATGCAAATGAAAACCATTGCTCACCACCAACTGACTGATGCCCAGTCAGTCCACGAGCAGCAGCTCCCCAGCCCACCTTCCCCCTAGTTTTATTGCTGAGCATGACATCATATGGTATGGAATATCCCTTTGGTCAGTTGGGGTCAGCTGTCCCAGCTGTGTCCCCTCCCAACTTTTTATGCACCCTCAGCCTACTTGTTGGTAGGGCGGTATGAGGAGCAGACTCTGACTCTGTGTAAGCACTGCTCAGCAATAACTAAAACATCCCTGTATTATCAACACTGTTTTCAGCACAAATCCAAAACACAGCCCCATACTAGCTACAATGAAGAAAATTAACTCTACCCCAGCCAAAACCAACACATTGATTCAGTTCAAGTCTAAGCTTACTGATTTTTTGGTTCAAGACTTGCAAAAGCTGTTAATGTAGGCTTTGCAAGCTATAGAGAAAGCTGAGGACTAAGATGACTAAAATTGAAGAAACTTTATCTCTGATCTTTATCCCTATCTTCACTAATTAAATATTTTCAAATAGACTTCAGCTATATACAAAAAGTATGAACAGATGTAATCTGAACTTGGTGTTTGTTACCTGAGCTAGCAGTTCTACAATAGCTGTCTGTGGAGCAAGTGTGTTACCAATTCCATTGTCTGTTTTCAATTCTGATATAGTAAGATAAATTTTCTTATTGTAATTCAGTTTACATTGTCTTGATTCAGACTGGGTAGGAGCTTTAACAGGAAAGAACCTGCTTTTGGTTTGTACAGAGTAAAAATGCAAGAAGTCAGTATTTCCCGTGTTTAGCACTTGCAGAAGACAAGCTCTCCAGGCTTTGATATGGCCAGGCGTAGCACGTGACAAGTGTCAGAATTAGTTTGTATGGCTCCAGTTTCACTATTCTATCTACTACCATAGGTTTCCATGTCATGGTGAATCTTCTCTTCTTTTATCTAGTCAGCCTGGTGTACCTGAATCTGCAGTATTAACATGTGTTCACATAAAGTGAGAATGACACAGCTGGCTAGGCTCTGTCTGGTGCGAGGGAGCTAGGCTGTTTCTTTCCCTTCTCTTGGTGCTCAGCAATTGAAAAAAGATGCTTTCAGTATCAAAGCATCAGCACAGCGGTATGGGTTTCTTGTAAACCCTTAGAGACACAGGGGGAGAGCTGCATTGCTCTGAGATGGAACAGTTTCCAAAGTGAAGATGATAATGCTGAGCTGTGTGGAACTTGTTGGTAAGTATTTAACAGAGATGGCAGGCATCTAACCGCTTTGAGCAGTGGTCCCAAAAATCCTGGTAGTTGTCTGCTGGTAGTTTGCAGCTTTTGGGGAAGATCAGTTTTGTGTATAGTCCAGTGGCTCAAAAGACAGCTGGAGAACTGGTGAAGCTGTATTGGAGGTGACAAAAGCATACTTCTCAAATATGTTATCTATTTAACTGGATGACTCTCTACTGTATATTGCATGCAACACAGGCTTCTTTTTTAAAAGGAGTTTTCAATAAAAAAGGCAGTTATCACATGAGGTTGTATTTTGCTACATTATTATGTGTCATACTTGTATGACTCTGCTTTTTGGAGTTTCAGTCTGGGCAGTTTGAGACAGTCACTTTGTCCATACGGTTGTACAGCACCTTGTAAAATAGTCCAGAGTGCTCACTATTGTCAAATCTGAAGAATAAGTATCCTTTTCATGTTTGCCCGACTAACTCTTGAAAGTTGTGCTGGCCCATAATTATCAGAGAATTTTGTGTTAAGAGTCCGAGGTATTACAGGCCATTGGGAGTACTTGGAATAAGTGAAATGAAGGAACACCCCACTCCCAAAAAACCCACCACAACCCCACATCCCACCTTAAGAGGCATACTGTTATCCCTATGCAGCATAGAAGTATTTACCCATTTGGGGGAAGATAATTTTTAATTCCAGTGGGTGTATCAGGTTTTTGGGGGCTGAGGAGCTGATAATCTTTTCATTGGCCCATTGACAGTCTGAACTATCTTGCCTTATCTTTTAGTGCTTCTCTCTGCCCATCCTTTGTTTTCTTAGGTTACCTGCAGCACAAACTTCACCGATGTGTTGTGTGAGTCATGCCATACTCTGAAAACTAAAAGAGAACAGCTGTGTCGAGCTTCTGAAGGTAGCTGATTCTGCTTCCCCAGTGTGTTTCTGCAAGTCTCTCTATGCCAGGCTCCCTGTCTCCTGGGAGTTGAGGCATTAGAGCACCCAGCACAGCATCTCCTTCCTGGACAAAACTTCATAAAAACAGCACGTAGCATTAGTATAAGCTAATTTCTGTCTTTCTAAAAGCATTCACTATCTATGTTCAGTAAGTTTCTGGCTTTTGGGTGTATCTTTTCAAATGTCAGCAATGTGCTTTTCAGGATATAGCAAATCCACTTGCTCTGACAGTTTGCCCTTTTGGGACGAGTTGATTTAATTAAATGTAGATGTTGGCTAACCAGCATCCTCTCAAATGCTGCCAGCTCCATCCCCTCCAAGGCACTCTGAAGTTGACAGAGTAGACATGAGGTTTGCCAGCTGGCGGCAGGTCCTAAAACTGCCATAATCCCTGGTTTTCTTTTGTTTCTTTGCACATAACTTGTAAATCGTTCCTGTCCCTAACTTGATTTTCTGTGACGTATTCAAGTTTTGGTCTGCCGGAAGACCATGCACATGCAGAAGGGAGACTGTGTTTTTTGAGGATGAGTTCAGAAAGTAACTCGAAGCCACCGAGGCGAAGGGCTCCGG
>NW_009187066.1:1580-8748 GCF_000690835.1 Fulmarus glacialis | reverse complement strand
CGTGCCGGGGCTGGTGGTGTGCCTTTGCGCGGGTGCATGCGGGGCCATTCCCCGGACTTCTTGTTTTCTTCACGCCTGGTTGCAGCCTCCCGCAGCCTGTGGGAGGGATCTGCACATCTTGCTGCCTTTCTATCTTCATCCCCTCCCGGGGGAAGAGGCAGCAGTCCCAGTTTGGTTTGCTTTCTGTGCATCCCGTAACAGTGGTGTTCTTCTCTTCCTTTTCTAGTATACTCTGCCTCCAACCTCCTAGTGCTATTAAATGACTGGATTCTCCGAAAGGAGCTGCAGCGGAACCTGCCCGTGGTAAGGCTGGAGTGTGTGGGAGGAGGATTTGGGACACATGCTTTCTTCCTTGGAGAAGCTTACAGGGAGTGTCTGTAGAAACTAGCAGGTCTTTGCTGTGGCCTCTCTTTGCTGTCAGATATGTAGAGGCCAGAGGCAACCTCTGAATATAGGTAAACAGCAGCCCTGCCCCGTAGCTCCTGGGTTGGAGGAGTGGCCAGAGCACTCCCAGGACCACAGAAATCAGGCCCTGACTTGCACCAGGAGCTCCACTGGTGTTTTGAGAAGCTCAGAACTTGAGCTAGGCAAAAGTGTAGCCGAATAACAATCACTGTTTCCAGAGCAGTGGCTCTGGAGCACCGAAGCTCTGATTCCATCCCTCAGACTCTTCCTTTGCGTATGCTATTGAGCAAAACAATCATAAGCACCTTGCTTCTACGTCTCTCTTGCAAGAGCCCCAGGGTGGCTCCCAGCACTTGTTAGACCCTTTGGGGAATGAGGAGGAGGGTGGTTTTTTCCAGACAGGCCTCTTCTGTTGCAAGCCTGCCCGCTGTGTGGGTTTGGGTGTAGGTAGCTCTCTGGCTGGAGGGTCAGGCATGTAACAAACAGAAATGCAGAAGACTTGCTTCCCTGGTTGTTAGAGGCCAAAGTGAATTTCAGCTGTATTGTCTTTATTGATGCTTTTCAACGGGTTAAATCCTGTGGTTGACAGCACCAGCAAGTTCCCACTTGGGGAGTAGGGACCCTGGCTGGAAGAGCACCCGCTGTTTTAGGGTGCATGCCTGGAGTCTAGACTGATGCTGCAGGCATTCGCTCTGGTGTGACTGTGGACTCTGGGTCCCCTTCCTTCCACTCCAGGCATGCTCTCTCGTCAACTCTAACCAGGGAGGAGGTTCGTCATGTATCCCAACTCTGGGACAAGGAGAGGGAGAGAGTTTTGCCGTGGAGTTCAGGCATAGTGCCACAACCCCAGAGACTGTCCTGCTGTGTCTGTTGGGGTAGAAGGCAATCCAAGATACAGCTGTGATGTTCTCCCCGTTTCTGTGGTAGCAGCTCTGTGTGATACTGTGATGTCTTGGTCTGCCCCTGCTTGCACGTAGAGAAGTGGGCTTGTGCGTAGACTCTGGCGGCAGTGGAGGCACCGCTTTTTGTTTCTGGGGCTGTGACTTCCAAGGCCATCCGGTGCTTATTTCTTAGAGTCCCGCCAGACTGGGCTGTGCTTCTGTCCCGTTTAACTTCCAAGCAGAACCTGCATCCTGTCCCCCTCCTCCCCTCTGTGTTTTGCAGTCGCTGCCCCAGCAGAAGCTGCTGACCTGGCTGAGTGTGCTAGAATGCGTGGAGGTCTTTGCAGAGATGGGGACAGCCAGGGTGTGGGGGGAGATGGGCCGGTGGACCATCATTGTCCTCATCCAGCTGGCTAAGTAAGTGCTGCGGACGGAGGGCAAGGGGCAGCGTGCGCTTGGAAAGGGGATCTGGAGGGGACTCAGCAGTACCCCAGGAAAAAGCCCAGGAAGGACTGAGCTGCTGGTCCCTGAGGCTGGGGAAATTTGGAGCCCCATGGTGTGCTGGATATTGTGCCACAGAAGGGGACGCTTACCCCTCTCCCCTTGCCAGTTGCCCTGAGGAGACCTGAGTGTTTCCCTCTTCTGTGGAAGCCATCTTTCCAGCGCAACAGAAACCTAGCTCCGTAGCCTGGTATTGAATGCTTCCGTGTGTCTGCTCACAGAGCCATCCTTCGTCTCCTGCTCCTGCTGTGGTACAAAGCTGGCATCCAGACGTCTCCTCCCATCGTGCCGCTGAACAGGGAGCAGCAGCAGCCTCTCCACCCCCAAGGTGAGCCCATGGTGCTGTCATCATTGACTTGGCGCCTCGTTGGGCCACATGTCTTGTCCTGCTAGGAATTACTCTTCAGAGCAGCGGCTTGGGCGGCACAGGGAAGGCTTCAGTAGGCAAAGCTGAGCTGCGTTGAACTTTCCACCCTCTGCAGAGCATGAGTTAGTTTAGCGGCAGGGTGTCCTACAGTCTGGAAGGAGGGGGTGGAGGAGTCTAAGCCTGGAACCACTGCCTGAACTGTGAGTCAAGCTGCATGTCCCCTGGTCTGATGGTGAGGAAAGAGATCCTAGGCCTGGGCAATGTCAGGCAGATTTACCTTTTCACCCTCTGACAGCTCTGCGCAGTGTTAGCCCCTTCAGGATGGTCCGGTTTGCACTCGATCAAACTTTCAGTCTGGTTTTCTTGATGGCGATGTAGGGAAGGGTGCTGCCAGCTCTGGCGTGAGGCGTGTCCCTTTGGAGCCTGACCCCTGTGGCTGTTTTCTTCTGCAGACATGGAAGACAACTCCTCAGGGAAGGACCAGACATATGTTGGCAGGCGTTCCAGCCGTGTTGTGCGCTCTCTCCAGAGCAGTAAGTAGCTGAGCCTGTTTTCTGTCCTTGCCTGAGCTGTTTCTGCTCTGTGCCCTTTATGTATGACCTGGGTGTGGGCAGTAAAGAGTAGAACCTTGGATTGGGGCATATCCTGCCAGTCCCTGGGCCCTGTGGGTGGGGGGATATCAACACAACAGGGATTCAGGCACGTGCAGACAGGCTAGCACTTAAATTATATTTTCCCAAGTGAGCTGTGCAACAGAGATAACCCTTCAGCGTGGTTATTCTTTGAGGAGCACAGACCTTACGAGTACCTCTCCCTGCTCTGTCCCCTCTGGAGGCAAGCTCTGAAGGTGCTGGTCAGCCACAGCAGTTGCTGTGTGCGCAGCTCTTCCTGTTTCACACCTTCATGGTGCAGAAAGCAGTATGGGGGTGGTGAGGGGAAGTGTGGTAGGAAGGTTTTATTTGTGTCAGTGACCTGATCTGCTTGTTTCAGCCCCATCCCTGCAGTCCCGGCACTGGGGGTCCCCCCAGCAAAGGGAGGAGTCGCAGAGCCGAAGAGCGGAGGAGTTGAACCAGCCTCCTACCCCTCTGGGTCTCCAAGAAACCATCGCAGAATCCATCTACATTACCCGCCCTCTGCTCCACCGTATCCTGCTCTGGTTGTGTGCGGGCTCACGCCGTACCCCGGGTGCCGGCAGAGGGTGATGCGGGCTCGGCCCTGGTGCAGGGCAGGGCCACACCAGGCTTCTCTCTCCCTGCCGCTGCTCTGCTTAGGCAGGGGCCTCGGGACTCCTCTTACGCCTCGACGGCGAGCCTCAGCTGCTGGAGTTGTGGGTGCAAGTCCTCCAGCCCCTTCCCTGGCCCCCCCCTAGCACTGCCTTAAAGTGTGTTCTCCTGGGCTCGGCACAGCTTTGCTGGGACCCAGGGGATCGCTTGTCTGCGTGCCTCTTGTGAGGCATCTCTGGTTCTTTCCGTTCCTTGACTGTGTGTTCCTAGTACTGAGTTTAGGAGTGTGGGGCCAGAGATCGTGGAAACCCTGGCTCCTCTCAGCAGTCCTGGACATCTCGAGGTCAGTCTGAGGAAGAGTTTTTGCAGGTGCTTGAGGTTGGTGGTGACTGAGCATCACACTTGCCCCTGCTCCCCAATCCAGGGCAGGCCCTACTGAGAGAAATATGCACAGGGGCCGGGCCTGGTCTTTAGCTGGGAGATTCACACATTTAGGTATCTTCTGCAACACTTAACAGTGCTCTCTGTTCTGAGCTGGTGCAGCCTGCTCTGCGTGGAGCTGAGAACAGAGGGCATTTAGAAACTTTCTTTTCCCTGCTGGCTGCTGTTGCCGTGAGTTAGCTCTCTGTCCTTCTCCTTCCAGTCTGAGCTTGCTGAGTGATCTGAAAGACCTGAACAGGCGAGAGCGAGCAGAGCTGAGGCGACGAACCATCCTACTGCTGTACTACCTGCTGAGATCTCCTTTCTATGACCGATACTCAGAGTAAGGGGCCCCTGCTGGGCTTTTGCTGAAAATTTCCCTTTTAACAGAAATAGCATTAGGGGACTGGGTGGGTAGATCTGAAGAGGTCTGGGTGCCTGTGACCAGGTTAATCTGAGCCCTTGCATAACAGCTGCCATTGCTGTTCGTGCATTCGAAGCTGGGGCAGGAGGTGTCCCACTAGACTTGTTTGTACTTTCTCCCTTCCTAGGGGCAGGATCCTCCTCCTTCTGCGCTTGTTGGCTGATTACGTGCCTGGAGTTGGCTTTGTCACACGTAAGTGGGCCCTGCTGCTATATCCCTGGCTCTGTTGGGTGGAGAAAAATCAGAGGAGTTGGGCAGAATGTTTGTCAATTGGTTTTCCAACCTGAGGACGGAATTGGGAAGTCCCTAGAGTGGTTAGCACCAGTGCACCATGTATTGATGCTTGTGTTGTTTTAAACTGGAACAGGAAAGGATGAATTGCTTCCTGGCTATTAGGGAACCTGTGCTCGACCACAGTGGTAAACCTCCTTGTGCCCTCCCAGGCTGCAGAGCTCCGTCTCTGCCACCTGGGCCTGTTCTCCTGGGCTCCCTTTCTGCACCTCAGCTGCTGCGCCAGAGCCCTGCTTTGCCGCCCCTCTTTTTGAGTTGTTTTCCTTGATCCCGAGTCTGCAATGCAGACACAAGGGGTAAACGGGTGCCTAGAGGTATTGACCCAGCCAGGAGCCGATTGTAAATCAAAGGGCCGAACTGGGTCTGTCTTCTCCTAGTCCTTCACCAGAGGATCCCTTTATTATGGGCCAGAATTCCACCTCCCCCTCTTCCCTGCTGATGTGAAGTCTTTTGTGGAGCGATTCATGGCAGTGATGTGGCATTAGATAAGCCTGGCATCGTGGGATTGTCCTTTCTTTGGGGAGTTCACAACACTGGCTAGCTCAGGAGCTGCTTCCTCCAGTTAGTGATTTTGGAAAGGCTTTGGAGCCTGCATTAAGCCATGTGCTACTAAGCATTTTCACTCTACAGCAGTTGCTTCTGTGTCTGCACCTGCTCGTTATTGCTGAGTTGTCTTCCCTCTTTCCTGTGCCACAGCAATGTCCTCCTGACTGGCTGCGTGCGGGTCTTCCCCTTGCACATTGTGGAACCCCCATCCCGCTTGGAGCTGGGATGTGTCAGCTCTGTGGGAGCGGTGTCCCACACCGTGGCCATGCTGACCATGTTTCACACCCTGCTTGGTCCTGCTCTGATCTCTGGCACCACGTCCCAAAGTTGTCTCCCAGCTTGGCAAAAGTAACTGTTCTATTCTTGGGCTCATCTGAGTTGTATAACTGGAGATTTGGGATTGTTAGGTATCATAACGAGAAGGGGGGGATGTACCCCAAATACATGCAGCCTTTCTATGTGCATGATCCCTCTGTTCTCTTGTTTCAGGGCCACTGATGGATTACTTGCCTGCTTGGCAGAAAATCTATTTCTATAACTGGGGCTGATGAGAAGATGATTATTCTCTGCAAAGATCACGGCTGGACATTTCTAAGGAGGGCAAGCAGCCTGGGGGAGGGATGTTGATAATGTCTAATATTCAGTTAATCCATCAATGAGAAGCTCCTGTTCTGCAGGGTGGGGAGGGGGGTGTATGTAATTTTTTTAACAGATCTAGCTGTGAATCAGGGACACTACATGCGTGGAGAGACCCTGGCCACCTCTTTCTCTGGACCGTTCTGTGGCTGCAATGATGGTGATGGGACAACCTCTTTTTTTTTAAGCACTTGATTTTTTCTCCTTTTGTATGGCTGCACTATAATAAAGCCAGGCAGCGTAGTGTTTTTTGGAGAGCATTGTCTCCCACCTCGTGGCGCTGAGATTGACCTGCAGCCTGCTTGTGTTGGCCGCGCCGTGGCCCATCTGCTTGGAACCGGCTTGTCTGTCAGATAAACTGACTGAACGGAAAGAACTGAGCTGAAGGAGCTCTCTTCCCCTGTTTGCATGGGCTCCCCTCGTATCTGGTTGCCAGCGGGTCGGTCTCTATCAGAAAGAGCAGCTTTTGCAGTTGTCTACCCTGGGATATGCTGTTCCTTAGAAGTCTTTTGCTCTGGCCTGTGTCAGGCAGGGCCCCGCACATTGCTCAGCTGATGACTGCAGCCTCTGTAACTCCAGCTTTAGTCCCCAGTTTCCTGGGGTTCCCCTGGGGGTAGGGAGAGCTGCAGTTTGCAGTCTGCTTTCCTAGCACCTAAATGTGTGCTAAAAGGGTTTGCAGAATGGCTGCCAGCCAGTGCTCGGGGGCTTGGCTAAGGGCAGAGAAGAGAAATGAAGAGAGAATTCAGCAAATACTGCTGTGCCACACTTAATAAAGGGCCTGGGAGAGGCGTGGACAGCCATGGCCATCTTTTTGTATCTGCTCTGCTAACTGGTGGACAGTTGTGGCATCAGTCTGCTCAGTGAGCTGCTGTGGAGGCTCCTGGGGCCAGGACAAAGGGGTAGCCAGCTGGTGGCACTGGATTGCCCCACAAGCAGCTGCCAGCCCTGTGCAGAGCTTGGGACTGGAAACTGCCAGCTGTGTTGGCCTCAAGTGGGTGACAGGAGCATCCCTACCTGAACCATCCCTCAGGGATTCTGGAGCTGCAGGGGTCACAGCCTTCTTGCTTCAGCAAGGGGTCCTAGTGGGCCACCGCAGTTGGGGACCACAGGGCTTGGGCAGCGCGTGGGGTCTGTGTTGCCACCTCAGCTGGCAGCAATGCCCTGTAACGCAGCAGCGTGGAAAAGCCATGAGCGAGGGACTGCGCTCGTCGTTTGGGCATTTAGCGGAGGAAGATGCTGAAGACTGCAAAGCCTGGAAAGCGTTGGGGGGTTCATTCCTGGGGACAGGGAGGTACTGAGATGAAGGGGTTTGCTCTTGGAGGGGGTGAGAGGGAGACAAAAAGTGGTGGTGAGGGACAGGGAAGCAGCCCTGGAGCTGTGGCTGCAGGGAGGGATGTGCACCAGCGCAGGGAGGCTGCGAGCGGCCGGCGTGGCCTGGGCAGGACCAGGCAGCCCAGGACCAGAAGCTCATATA
>NW_009187066.1:1059-1565 GCF_000690835.1 Fulmarus glacialis | reverse complement strand
ACGGGAGGGGGTGGTAGCACGCACGGCCGGGCGGGGGGGCCCTGCCCCCGCCCCACCCTAGCCGGTGTCCCAGGGCCACCGGGGTGGCTCCTCTGTGACCTCGCTTTGGAGCCGGCGTCGGGGTGCACCATGCGGTGCTGGATCCTGCTGCTCACCCTGTTGCTGGGGGCTGCCCTCCCGCGGCCCCTGCACCAGAGGGGATGGTGCTTCCCGCTTCCTCCTCCTCCTCCTCCTCTTCCTCCTCCTCCTCCTCTTCCTCCCTGCCACAGTACCTGCAGAGGTACCCCAGGGCTCCTGGCCCAGGCGTGGGCTGGCACTCGTGGCACCAAGCCCTCGAGAGCTGGCCGGGCTGGGTGAAGACAAGCAGCGTGTGGGAGCTCTTGTGCCAGCGTGGGTGAGCGCCGAAGGGTCTTGGCTCACTCCTGCCCCTGGTTATCCTCCGCAGGGTCAGCTACTCAGTCCCCGAGGACTTCTCTGCTCTCCTAGAGCTTCCACAGCAGCACTTT
>NW_009187066.1:332-707 GCF_000690835.1 Fulmarus glacialis | reverse complement strand
TGGGTGAAGACAAGCAGTGTGTGGGAGCTCTTGTGCCAGCGTGGGTGAGCGCCGAAGGGTCTTGGCTCACTCCTGCCCCTGGTTATCCTCCGCAGGGTCAGCTACTCAGTCCCCGAGGACTTCTCTGCTCTCCTAGAGCTTCCACAGCAGCACTTTGGCCTGGTGGACGGTACAGCGCTCTCCTCGCCCCTCCCAACAACTCGCTTTCCACGCACTCGCCCCTCCAGGCAGGTGGTTGTCCCCAGCCCCAGGGCTGAGCCCAGCCTCTCCGCTCTATCTGCAGATTACGGCATCAAACCCAAGCAGCCTCACTTCAGGACCCGGGCGGCCCGGGAGCGGCCGGCGGAGCGGGGCACGGCCGGCGCAAACCAGCGG
>NW_009187066.1:0-257 GCF_000690835.1 Fulmarus glacialis | reverse complement strand
CACCGCCGCCTGCTCTCCGCTGCTGCAGGACAGGGTAGGTGTGGAGTGTAGGAAGGGGGTAAGGGTAAGCCCTGCTTTGGGTGGGGACTGGAGCAAGATGACCTCCAGAGGTCCCTTCTGATCATCAGACAATGATCTCTGGCCTTTAGGGGTTGCAACCGGGGCTCTCGGACCAAACCTGAGAAGCTTCAGCTCCTCTTGGGGTCCCAAGGGACAGAATGGCCCACTGCGGTGGGACGCAAACAGCACGGCAGCCC
>NW_009187065.1:0-58728 GCF_000690835.1 Fulmarus glacialis | reverse complement strand
AAGCTGGTGAAGGGCCTGGAGCACAAGTTCTATGAGAAATGACTGAGGGAACTGGGGCTGTTTAGCCTGGAGAAGAGGAGGCTGAGGGGAGACCTCATCGCTCTCTACAACTACCTGAAAGGAGGTTGTAGTGAGGTGGGTGTTGGTCTCTTCTCCCAAGTAACTAGCGATAGGACAAGAGGAAATGGCCTCAAGTTGTGCCAGGGGAGGTTTAGATTGGATATTAGGAAAAATTTCTTCACCAAAAGGGTTATCAAGCATTGGAACAGGCTGCCCAGAGAAGTGGTAGAGACGCCATCCCTGGAGGTATTTAAAAGACGTGTAGATGTGGTGCTTAGGGACGTGGTTTAGTGGTGGACTTAGCAGTGCTAGGTTAACAGTTGGACTTTATGATGCTAAAGGTCTTTTCCAACCTAAACCATTCTATGATTCTATGATTTATGATTCGATGATTGTTGAGATGCATGGTGACCACAGAACAGAATTTTCCATGTGAGAAAAATTCTTCTTTTCTTTTACTTATTAAACCCAAGTAGAAACAAGGAAGATGCATTTGTTTGTAAACAGCTGAAGCTTACAATAGTAAGGTATATTTGGAGCAGAAGTTCTTTCCCAATGCAGTTCTGAAGGACCAAACATATTTGGAAATGTCCAGCAACAATACTTCTCAACTAAATTATTCACCTGCTCTAATTCATAGCACCCATTGGATGACGCTATCACCCAACTCCGTGCCATTAATATGAGACCTTGTTACCTCTTGCCAGGAACGTTAAAGAGAGTGGGAGAGGTAAAAATGTAAGGAAGAAGGGTGTATC
Organism: Fulmarus glacialis; assembly: GCF_000690835.1. Taxonomy (NCBI): domain Eukaryota; kingdom Metazoa; phylum Chordata; class Aves; order Procellariiformes; family Procellariidae; genus Fulmarus; species Fulmarus glacialis. The sequence continues at coordinate 57,910 of NW_009187065.1, read as the reverse complement.
TCTTTCCTGCTATCAAACACTAAGAACTACTTTTGGAGCTACTTTTTCATAGTTTGGCTTCCAGTTCCAGTTGATTGTGGAGTGGTGTCTACTGCCAAATTCTTTTCTGCACTAAGCATCTGCTAAAATGTGACAAAATGAATTCAACAGCTGAGTTCACATGCTTCTGGATGAAGATAAAATATTGTGCTAGTCCACCTTCCCCCATGTATATACTAATGACAATAGAAGAGTTCCTTGTCAGCTCTAAAACTTGGTTTCAATGATGCCCATATCATGGCTCTCATACTTGGTCTTCCCCTATTGGAAAAATGAGGGGAAATTATCTTTTTTGCATAGAAGGTTATCTTTAGGCTGGAAGAAAGGCATGGATACAGGGGAAGCCAATAAAATATCCTGTTCAGCCAATTAGCTTTCTCTTCAAGGTGAAACAAGGCTGATGAGTATCAGGTTAAGCAAATTACTATTGTCAAATGGGTTAATGGTTTGCCTTTCACTGCCTGTCTAAGCAGACAAAGGAAGTGATTTCATACAGAAAAGTCCAAACTTTTGAGACTGCCAGCTTCATTTCACAGACTCGGTTATTTCAAGTTATTTTAAGAAATGCTTGAGAAACCTTTTTCAACCAGGATATCAACCTTCTAATATGTTTCTTAAAAACATGTTGAAGAATAGATTTTCAATGTACAGCACACTGGAATTTTGAGTGCACATGCCAGTTATTATGTGTGCAGATGCCTGATTTGCTTAAGCATATGGCAAATGCCAAAGTATTTCTTTACAGAGCATTTTTTGCATCCTCTGTTTTTAATTGACTCTTATGTTTGCTCATGCAATTCAGTTATTTGAATGCACAGATCAAACGACGGGATTGAATGGACTTGAGCAAAGAACTAGTTTACCTGTCCGATGGAAATTCTCAAGAGTTAAAAAAAATTTCACATTCTTTCTCAGGATAAACCCAAGATTTTCCAATTTTTTTGTTCATTAAATAATCCCCAGCTGTCCTAACCTAAATATCCTTAGGGCACTTAGCTGAAATACCAGGGACCAACACTTTATTCAGCCTGGTTCAGCAAAAGAACTGGAGCTCCAATATCTTAGGTAGGTATTTCAGAGGGGAGAGGAGATGTAATGTCTCTCTGATTTCTCCCAATCTGTGTATACAATTGATCATTCATTATAAAAAATAACTAGAAAATAAAACTAATAAATAAAAAAATGCTATTAGCAAGTCACAGAGTCAGAGTTGCTTGCTCACTCGCTCACTCATCCAGTAGATATTTACTTAATCAAGGTGCAAAAGCCCCAGCAACAGATGCTAGTCCTCATTAGGGTGTGAAAGACCAAAGCTCAAGCCCCTGTTCCAGTCTGAAAAGCAGAACAGTCAGAGCAGGGGGTTAACGAAAGAGCCCACCTATCACAGACACCTAGGAACACTCAGTATGAGTGACTGAGAGTCAAATCCTTGCTCCAAATCCACCACAACAAAAACCTTGAGTGCTGTTTGCTATATCTTAGTGAACATCTTAATAGCTGTGTATTAGATCTTCTCAGGCATCTCTCTCTGAACAGAAACCCCATTCTTGTCAAAACTGTATGTGTGTCTCCACAAAAAATTATATTCATCTTGACAAGATATTTTGTCAGAAAATTTCTGGCCATCTTTAGCTCAATTGACAAAAGTCCAGCTATTTATCGTGTCCTTTTTTCAGTCCCACCTTCCTGGCCTTAACAATTCCTCTCTGACACCAGGGTCCTCCATTTCTTTTTGTCTTTCTACTGTTACCTGCAGACTTCATTCATCATCCTCCTTTTAGCAGAGGACAATAGGTTCTCCATTATTAACTGATTTTGTTTCAGGATATTTCTAATGCTGCTTTTTCTAAAACAAAGCAACTAAATTAAAAATAAAATGTAAAAACAAATGTTCACTCTTTTATTCACAGGTCTTGGGTAATTAATCACTTGCAGATTCCAAGTGTGACAGAAGTCTTAGTCTCTTGTATCCAAACTTTCTTAAAAGTTCAAACCCTCCTAATGATACCGACCTGTCTCTAGGAACTTTCTCAAGGATTTTCAGCAGATTTGAGACTTTATCCATGCTAAATCCTATCATGTGGTCCTGAGATTGTTTTCACTAGCAGATTATGGCGTGAGAGGTATCAGATGACTTAAGGCCCACGCTCTCAACACAGTCCTAATTCTTCAAGGAAGACCTCCAAGAAAATCTCCCCTCCCATCTCCTTGACTGTAGATTTTACTTTGTAGAGTGTTATACTTTCCATGGGATATTTCTGGAAACTGTTGATTTTCAATTTAGCCCGTTGCTGGATTTGCTTAAGGCTCAGTTCTTAATGATATATACATACCTTTAATGAAAATATAATTTAAGAATCCAGTAACATGAGAGCAGGGAAGGAAGAGAGCAGGGTTCACATTACTGCCTTTGTTCACATTAAGTAGATGTGCCAGTCCTCTGATTCCTCAGGAAGTCTTATATAAATCTTTCAGCCCTTTACACTTTATTGCCTTAGACAACTGCCCAAAATTAGTAGTACAAAGAATTGGTTGGGAAAAAAGCACACTGTGTCCTGCCCGCTTCACTTTATCTCCCCAGCGTTCTTAGGCTCCTCCTGCGGACGCCCAAGTGCACAGCTGGCAAAAGCCATAGTTCTGCCCTCTGCAGATCCATTGCTGCCCTGTTGAACAGCAGATCTTACATTTTTCTCATATCTACTTAGCAGAAAGACCTTTCAGTGACACAACATCCTCTTAAACCACCCAAAAAATAAACTGTGAGCAAAATCCAACTTTTGCTGATGCCAAGGTGAAAAAAAATTATTTGCCTTAAAATATACTTTTCTCTCATCCCCCTAACATCTTATTGCGACTAGCCATTTACAGAGGAACACCTCTGAGAAGTTCAAAAACAATTCTTTGCCTATGCAACCAGCAGGATAAATTCTAATCCCCATGCATGCACACACACACACACACAAACTTGGGTTACATATAAAGGTAACGTTGGAAGATCTAGCAGGCTCCAGAAGTTCACCTGGCCTGCCATTTGAAAACTGAGTCTCTAAACATAAATAGATACCTTTAGTGGGTCAGACATGGACCAAAAATGTTTATTATGTCTATCTTAGGCACAATTTATGTTGTTCTAGATCATCTTTTCCTGTTTTCTATGTTAAAACAACAATCCAGCTTCTGCCCTTGCACATACGCATGCAGTTTCACAAAAAGCCAATACAAATTGTGGTTTGTGTATTTCAGAACAGGTTCTGAGCCTTAAATTGGGCTTTGGAGGGGTTTTGGGTGGGAGGACATTTTTATGGTGATACAATTGTTTGTCATTCTCATTTGTGTGTTCCTGCTATGAAAATTTCATGGGTGTCTAATTTTAGACTCCTGAAAACAATCATTAAAATAAAAGATTTTAAAGTACCATCTTTATTTGAGTGTGTAGGAAATATGAAGCACCAGAAACACACACAATAATTCAAATTCCTGTTAGGCTTTTGCAAGTGTAAGGATGGAACAATCCATATCTGATAGCTTACCATAATTATTTGGACACATAGTGCAGAACTGGTGCCTGGAAAATTATATAAGGTCTATAGAACTTGGACTTAGGCATGTGATCCACCCAGCACTCATGTCACAGAAAAAAATGCTACAGGGTTTAGCAGCATTTAGGTCATGTCCCTGCTCACTCTAAGAGAACATGGAAGTTTTAATTAGTCTTTCTGAGGCTCTTATGTTGGATTCTGTTTTCTCAGTTAGGTTCATGACTTTGATCCCATCAGTTTTGAGCTCCCCAGTGGGAAAATATTAACCAACATTTTTTAAATAGAATGCAGGTAAAGTTTTTGCCAGTCAAAGATGCCATATCATTCTATGTAGTTTTTCTTTTGCTTTGGTTAAGGAGTTGTACTGGATGTAATCTGATATCAATAAACATTCCTTTATGGGGTAGACATATTCCACAGTGCCAGTTAGTTGGGGTTAAACAAGGTAGAAAGGGGAGAATTTGCCAGCTGTGTTTAAGGTAAACAGAATGCCTCAATTTTAATTTTTTTAAAATAAAAGGTGCTTTAAAGTTTAAGTTAAAATAACATAACCGGCAAGTGGTATGAGAGTTTAAAAAGTTCTAAGAGATCTGGGGTTTTGGGGGTGGTTTTTTGCCAAGAACATAACAAGGACAAAGAGGGAGGAGAGACCTCTCACAGTTCAAAGATAAGAACAGATAATAATATTTTGATATGTAAAGTAATAAATATAATTACCAGCTTGCCATTGGCAATGTTAACTTTTCAGAGACAGAAATTATATTCAGAATTTCATCAGGCTGTAAATAATAACCTAGATTAGTTTCCTTTAAGTTTTGCAGAGCCAATGAAGAATCATTAGAGCAAAAAATACTAATAACAAACACAAACTTGCTAATAGCCTTGTATATGTCTCAAAGTCATTGTGAAATCCTAATGTCAAGAACTAAGAACACAGGCTCTCATCCAACAATTCCGTGTTCATGGACAAGTCTTTATCATCATGCAAAAATCCTTGTTGAACTCAAATTTTAATCATTTGCAGAGCTGAATACAGGATTTTTCTTCCGTGAACAGCACACTTTCTTCTACCTACTGTATTCAGGATACCATCTGGTCCTACCATCATATGAGGGTCACAGAAGATTTAAAATTATTTAAAAGGATGAGACTTGGGACCTTAGGTGAAATTTTAGAAGTGTATCATCCATTTGGTAAAGGAATCTAATACATGGGAAATAATTTCTTCTTCAAAGTTTCTGGAATAATCAGTAAACTTATATCTATTGCATTTCATGCTACACCCATGATCCTCAAACTTGTTCAATTGCATGTTTTAACATAAAGCTGGTACTGTGGTCTGACCCTCTCATTCTTGTTGCACTTAAGCTGTTTCTGCCCCCAAAGGTTATTCCTGAGACATAATTGACATTTGACATAATTCTGCTTACATAAAGAGGTACATTTTTGTTGCATAAATTTGGTAAATGCCAATTTGACTGCTTTTAATTATTCCAGAGTGAAAATATGGTGCTAAGATATGTTTTAAATGCTTTGTGAGGTACTCAAATTACTTAGAAATTGCTTGATTTTTGAAATTGTAGGGGCTTAGCTCTCAGTAAGAATGAATGCATTTCCAGCCACTGCAGATATTTCGATTTTAAATAATAAAGTGGTTGGATATCTTATGACATATAGAATGATTATTGATATATGCAATCAAACACCATAGTTTGCTTTGTTCTATATTTTTGGAGTTTGGCAAATGGAAAAATTAGATTTAATACTGTGACTATGTATTTAAACACATAAAAATGAAATCATGGGTTGTGTATCTACATGTGTTGTAGATTGTTCCTCCTATACATAGATATGGATATAATTAAGTCATATAAATCACTACATATGTACATTGGCTCCATGGCTTTAAAAGTAACATTTTGCTCTTACATTCTCAGTCACATTAGTAGTGTTACAGAGGGACTCTTAGATTTGCTTCCCATTAACTTTTAAACATTCATAGATAGGTTATTTGTTATCAATTCATTCCTGACAAGGTTTATTTAAATAAAGATGGAAAAAAGAACATTGTTTTGTTTTATTATATACCTGCTGAAAGTGACTTTATTCTCAAGACATAAGGTCAGAACATGTTAATTTCCATGAATTCAAATGTGGACAGCCATTATCCTGAAATATAAATACGATGGAGTAACATGAACTTCATTGCAAAAACACTTCCTGGGGCATCTATTTAATCCACAGCCAAATGATAAACAGTACTCTCAGGAAGACCTGTCCCTTTGCCCAGTGGAGTCCATTAGCCACTCAGTTTTCACATCTTCCAAAACTCCTCCTTGTTTGTTCTTTAGCGGGGACTCAAATGTATGTTCATTTACTAATGGGAATGTTACCTTTACAATGAGAAAACCGTTCAAGAGGTATTCTCAAAGATAAATTCCATGAGAACAATCAAAAAGGAATTTGCTCGACTTCAAAATTATTAATTTAGCCTGCTTTCAAGTAGTCTGAACTTCTAAAAACATGCAAATCTACACCTCAATATAGTAAGTATATGAAAATCAGCCATTTATTATTCTGCTGGCTTGCTGTGATGATAGCAGAACATGCAGAACTGTTCCCAATGCTGGGCAGTTTCACTCCTGCAAAGGTTATTGCAAACATTTTCCTTGGTTTCATTCTTTGTGGATTTACACCCTTCCCTCTTAAAGTTTTGTTTTGTGATGTTCAATTTGACAGGAATGTTAAACCAACCTTGATTTGATCTAAAGACCACTAAAAGATTATTCATGACCAGGGTTGACCTCAAAACTCAAGATCAAGGCATAACTGCTGAGTGTCACTGTTTTTCCATTGAAAACACAAATGTTTAATGCTCTCAGCACCAAAATTTCCATTGACTATAATCTTCTCTTAGAATATTTTCTCATAACTAAGTTATGATCTCTGAAGACTCATGTAGAAAATTGAAATGTAGGAAGGATGTGTCTTTTTATCATTCTAAAAAGATCAGTTTTTACAGATAGATAGTGGACTTGAACTTGTGAAATGGATACTCTGATAATAATTCAGCAGAGCACTTAAGCGGATTCTTAAAATCAAGCTTAATTATCAGTCTGTAAGCCTAAGACTTACAGGTTTGTGACCTTCTGTTTATGATTAAGCAAGTGCTTAAGTGCTCTGCCAGAGAGGGGACTGAATGCCCTTGCAGTGCCAAACCTATGGCCAGTTTATAACAAGAGCAGATTTACACTGAAATGAAGTATGGTGTCTTTGACGCCTACCCCAGATGATGTTTAGTATAAGAACAGGGATACTAACTCATCTCACATAATAATGTGCCGCTGACAGCAAAAGAAATGTACAGCTACCTAAATGTAGATGACAAATGACCTTTTAGTGCCTGAGGATGTCCTGCTTAATCTCCAACAGCTGTTCCAAAAAGATACAGGTCTCCCATAAGATCGTGTGTCATACCTGTGCCAAATAACATAAGGCCTCAAAAAAATGTCACTAGATGCCTGTGACCAAGCACCTGAATTTCTCCCTATTTGCCAGAGTGCTGTGGCTTGTGATGAACTACTAACAGTTATTTTGTTACATGTCCTCTGAACGTAAGTGTCTGATCAGTCTCATTCAGAAGAGCAGCATGGAGTTTTCTGAGGGTTTTTTTTGGTTGGAAATTATTATTCTAAATCATTCTTGAAAGTGGCAGGTTAAGTAGTCAACACCATCACAGCGGAAGATGAAAAATGCATGCCTCCAGATTTACTGACAGGGTAAGCAAGATTTCTACTACACTCCTGTATATCAACCTTTGCTACTTACTAGGTTGGTAAGGCAGTTGTTCTCAGAGGAAGAAGAGTCAACTGGAAGGATCACTGATCTCATCTGCTCTGGCAGTTCCTGTGTTTTTATGTCCCCTTGCTGAACAGATGTAATGTAAGCTTAAATTGTAATAATAAGATTACCCACAAACAACAAGCCTATCCTACAATAGTTCCTAGTTAAGCTCAGATATTTATGGGTCTGTACAAAAAAGGAGTGAAATTTGTGTTGCCCAGAATATTGTAAAACTCATCTATCCTTGACTGCATCACTTCCCACTCAGGTCAAATGGCCGGTTCTATGCAATTGATGACCTTCTTTCCTCCAAATAGCTGACCCGAGTTTCCAAAATAAAATGTAAATCATGCAGAACTAGCCTGCCTTCCTGCCAGAGAGCTTTAGGTGACTTGGTAGAGTCAAGGACAAAAGAATGAAGTTGGACAAAATAAGTATGAAAACTCAATCAGGGGTCAGGAGAAGTCAAAAAGCCTATGAAGAACAGCCCTGGAATCAGCTTGAAGGACAGTAAACAAAGGGTACTAGCTGTAAATACATTTTTGTTGCTATTAACTGGCAAAAGTTGCTGTTATTAGGAAAACAAAGTGTCCCATGTTTTCTCTCAGAAAATAAAACATTAATGAAGAACGTAATCTCTGTATCATCTTTAGAAACTGACATCTTATCTCAGACTGAGATATATGTGTCAAATGGCGGTAGTGGTCAAGACAGATTCAGTCCCCAAGCAAACATTCAGAAGACCTGGAGGCCCATGGCACCAACCTCACATGTGGCTGTTAAAAAAGCTGTGGTAATTTAGGGGAGACTGTAAGGCAGTGTCCACTGTCTCCAAACGCATAGTCTACATGAAGCTGCAAAGAAATTGATTTGTTTGCTTTTCATAACTCATGCTTTCTTTGGCCTTTTCTTTCTGTCATAACCAAAGGCTTAATTCATCAAGAATGTGCTGATAGGCCAGACCAAGTAATAAAATGTACAAGCACACAGATTCTTCCCACCCAATGATCAAGAGGAAATGTAATTAACACACACTAGAGAAGCTGGAGTTGCTGTCATGAGGACGGTGCTTGCTCCCACTGTGAACAAGGCAAAGCTCACAGACAGTATGATCTCAGGTCTGCGGCTTCACAAAGCCACATGGAGGGTGCTAGATGAAGTGTTAAATAACAAACTTATCCACATGGACCTGATAATGAACTTACCCCACAGGAAATTAAAAGCAATAAATTAAGGCATGGTCCACTTGCTCACAGCTTTAACCCACAATTTGCAAGCTCACCTTTTAGTAATGGTAAAATAAAAATATTTCATCATGCCAGTTGCAGCTATTCTCTCCTTACAGTTGATAAAATGCAAAAATATGCAGATCATCTTTTGTAATCCTGCCATTCTGATGCCTTTTACTTTCAGAGAAGTCTTGCCTTAAAAAGTACACCTGGAATTACCTTATATGTGCACAACGCTAGATAAATGACAGTATTTCACAAGTGACATTTGAGGAGATCCTGATGCTTATTCTCACAGTTCCCTGAGTATCTTTTCACACTTTAAGTCTTCTCTTTTGCTGTCCTGGACAGACTTTCTCATCAGATTTTCTCACCGGTTTAGTTTATGGTCATACTGATGGTATGAGAATAGTCTTGGTAACTTAGGTACTTGAGGCAATTTCAGGTGAAGGAGCTGGTGTGCTGGACCATTTTCTGGCTGCACCATTTTAGATCACAGACCGCTTTTTTTGCTGTAATAGCTTAGAATTAGAGGGTACAAAGATTGCTTAGTGCCATTCTTATAACCTTTTCCAACAGGCTTTGCCTCTTGGTGTCACATCACAAAAATTCAGACTATGGAGTGGGAGCTGTGATTTTCACTGAGCTGTCACTATTTTCCTATGTTCAGTTAACAGCAGGATGAGTTCAGGAGAGATCTCAACTCTACTTGCTTTTGCTTTACTTACCTTTGCCTCCAAAAGTAAAAAGCCATGGCCATAAAATATGATATTCTGTGAGATCCTTTTATTGAACCCACTTCGTATTTGCTAGCTCATTTAATTTACACATTCTGCTCACATCTTAGATCCCTCCTGTCAATTCTGTGGCTTTTATATAGTTCTGACTGTTGCTGCAGAAATGTCAAAAAAACCCTCCTAACAATGTTAGCTGAGCAAATGGTTAGCTTAGAGGAACTTTTACTTATTTTTATTTGAAGAAGGGTGAGGAAAGTATAAAGAAATAAAAAGAACTATTTGAGGGTGATTTACACTATAAAGCTTAGCAATGTGTAAGACCAAAGGACAGTTTCCATTTTTAAAATGAATGTTTCTGAAATTAGAAACAAGCCTTTCTCTTAATTCTTCTGTCATTAGTGGGAATTCCAATCCATGTAATTGGACTATCAACCTATTAAGGGGAGAAAACTGTCTCACTGGGGTACATAAGAACATATTTCATTTGGGGTTTAGGTGCAAGGAGTCCACTACTGCGTCTCTGACAAAGATCAGTGCTAAATGCTGGAAGAAAGTGTACAAGAGGCAGGAGAAGCATTACATGGTACTTCTCCCAGTATGTCCCCCCAGCTTCAGGAAATCTGTGGTGCAGGGACTTCCTGAGTTCGTAACAGCATTTTTCTGTAAAATAAGCCTTGATGGGCACAGAGTAACTATATAATTTTTGAACCTTTCAAACTTACTTATGCTTTTTGGCATCTTCAGCAACCTGTAGTTATGGACTGTGTAAAAAACTACTTATTTCTCTTTTGATACCTCTTAGTTCTTCCACTGTAAGAAACAATGAATAATGATTACCTACTCACCTTCTCTATGCAACTCATAATTCAAAGATTGCTTTCAAATCCCTCCCCTTCTTTTACCAGACTGGGAAGCCCTAGTTTATGTAGCCTACTTCTATGTTAACCATTCTTCACCATTGTTATTCCTGTTGATCTCTTGTATTTTTTCTACTACAGATTTTAAGACAAGGAGGCAGAAACTTCATGTCCACTTACTTTACTCAGTAAGTGGACCCACCAGACTTATGCCATACATAGTGTAGTTTCCTGTTTTGTTATGTATCCTAACAATTTCTAATGCTCCACTTGTCTTTTTGGTTCATGTTGGGCATTGATTTTTATTTTTTTTCCCCAGAAAATTGCTCACAGCAAAAATTGACCTCAGATTCTTTTTTTTGAGGAATGGTAATATCTAATCAAGAACCTGTTACAGTGCATGTATTATTCAGGTTGTACATTGTTTACATTTATTGAATTTTATCTGCCTTTTTAGCTGACAGTTTTACCTCTTTCAGTTGGGAAAATCTGTCTGCTTACTCCTTGTTCTTTGCTTCCCATCTTCTAAATAGCATCTTATCTCTGCTTATCTTTTAAATTCATAAGAGGACTTACTTTTTTCTTAACCTGTGATAGCCTAATTTCTCTAATGATCTTTGGTGAGCAATCATCTGAGAACCTTCTGGAAATGTAAGTCCGCTGTATTAACCTGATCTCATGTATATGCCTCTTTGCTTCCTCAAAGAACACAAGCAGCTTTTGAAGCTTTTGAAGTAACAAATTACAAGTAACATGCTGACTCTTTCCTGGTGTGTTGATTTAGCTACATGCCTACCACGTCTACCTTTATGACAGATTTTTCCAATTTTGCAAGTATAGAAATTAGGGTTACTGGGCTATAATCTATGTGAGTCCCTGTTTAAGAACAAACAATTTTCTATTTTATATGGATGGTGATTGAAAAGATAGACTGTATACAACATATATATACAATGACAATGTAGTATTTCCATCCTTTTAAAGATCTTGGGTAACTGTTATCTTGGTCTTGTGATTCATCTCTTTTCATTTAATGAACATTTTTCTAAGCTGCTTCTGCTGCTGCTTCTGCTCGAGATGACTCTTCTGACTCATTCTGCAGAAATAACAGTTCCAGGATGGGAGCTCCCTCATGTTTCTCATAGTCATCAGGAATGCAATGAATTAATTTAGCTCTGCTGTTGCGGTCTTACCTTTTCTGAGTAAACTTTTCACATCTTGACCATCTATTAGTCCTGCAGATTCTGTTAGGCTTCTAGTTTCTGGTATGTTTGCTTTCTAATTAATCCCCTTTGATTAATAATTTTGTGCCTTTAACAAGGTGATTCTAAGAGTCTGTTTTGGCCTGTATTATAATTGTTTTGCATTTAATTCATCAAAGGTTATATTTTCTATTTTCCTTTTGGTTTTAATACAACATTGATTTTTTGAAGAATAAATTTTTCATAGCCACCCCTTCTATACTCTTTACCAATTTGTTTTCTTTTTTGTTGTTCTTTTAAAGTCCTTTTTGATATCCATTACTGTGCTGGTTTTGGCTGGGATAGAGTTAAATCTTCTTCATAGTAGCTAGTATGGGGCTATGTTTTGGATTTGTGCTGGAAACAGTGTTGATAACACAGGGATGTTTTGGTTACTGCTGAGCAGTGCTTACACAGAGTCAAGGCCTTTTCTGCTTCTCACCCCACCCCACCAGTGAGTAGGCTGGGGGTGCACAAGAAGCTGGGAGGGGACACAGCTGGGACAGCTGACCCCAACTGACCAAAGGCATAATCCATACCATATGACGTCATGCTCAGCATATAAAGCTGGGGGAAGAAGAAGGAAGGGGGAACATTCAGAATTATGGAGGTTTGTCTTCCCAAGTAACCATTACATGTGATGGAGCCCTGCTTTCCTGGAGATGGCTGAACACCTGCCTGCCGAGGGGAAGTAGTGAATGAATTCCTTGTTTTGCTTTGCTTGCGTGCACGGCTTTTGCTTTACCTATTAAACTGTCTTTATCTCAACCCATGAGTTTTCTCACTTTTACGCTTCCGATTCGCTTCCCCCATCCCACTGGGGGATAGTAAGCGAGCGGCTGTGTGGGGTCTAGTTGCCAGCTGGGGTTAAACCACAACAATTACACATTCAGTTTGAGCTCCTGATAGAATGTCTTCAAAAGATAGTTCCTTGCTTCTGTAAACAGTTGGCTGCCTTCCCTGTTTGCTTACATTTTTTTGAAAATCTGTGGTTCCTCATCCCTATGCTGTTTCCATTTTTTAAATTAAAAACTACTCTACTGGATTTCTGTGGGTAATAAAGTTGGAGGAAATTTGCTTTCACAGAAAAGCTACTGGAAAAATGTCTCATTTCAACTGTATTCATGTATCCTTATCATTATTAATCATCATCACATAAATTACTTGAAAGAGTGATATCTTACAAAAGTCTCTTGCAAAAACCATGTCATTTGGCTGAAAAATCTGTCTAAATGCCAGTTGCAAAACATCTGCTAGCAAGACACTATCCCTGTGAGCATTATTTTTTATGCAAATACCAACCCCAAAGAGTTTCACAGGGTAGCCTCATAACAAATATATTGCAATAACCTAATCTTGAGGTGAAAGGTTTCAAAGACCAGCGGCAACCTCTGTACCTGAGAAGAAAAGTCAGCTTGCTGGTCAACAGCATTGATAATACCTTGTTGAGCCGCTGGTGTGAAGTGTCATCAGACAGCACCTGGGTACCGATCCAAGTTGTGAACAATTTTAGCTACGGAAGGCTTTGCTCTGTCAGTAGAGGGGCTGAGGCTACTTCTGCCATCTCTGTCATCAATTTCTCCCAGCTTGTCTTCCTGCTCTTATCTCATCTTATCTCATCTTATCGCAGTCAGGTTCTTATGTACCACATGCCCCCTGAGTCAGATACTTGCTGTCGTGAAATTTTGGGTTGAATATCTTATCAACGTATCACTGTTGTCAGCCTTTGAGTACACACATGCTGCACATCTGACTAAACTGCTTTTAGGATTAAATTGGGTAATAAAATCAAGAAAATAAAGGTAGAAATTAGCTCAGGTTCATTGCCCGTAAGTTTTTGTGCCTGTTGCTTTTTGCCCACTGCCTACATAGATCAGTTTTGTGAGACCCTCAGGGTCTAGCATCTGTGTCAAATTCAATAAATCAAATTCAAAAATCGGAAAACTGCTTGAGGAGCACAGTAGATTGGTTCACTCTGGCACCTTCTGTGTTTTGGGGGTAGCAGGTATGGATCTTTTTTGGAGCAGAAATTTTAAATTATAATAATGAACACAACCATAGAACAGGATGGAAATAGGATAGTGCAAATTTTGCCCATATGACTTCCTAAATTATTTCTTATGAAATATTTGTACCACTTTCTTGTCCTCTTATACAACTCCTCCATGAAGCTGTCAACCCAATCCATACAGGTCTTTTCACCTTCTTTTCCAATATTATCAAATACTCTCCTCCTACCCTGGATACAGATGTACTTCCCTCTGTTTCTAGCTGGACTTGACCAACCTGTTTCTCATTCAGAACTGTCCCCCAACACATTTCTTGAAGAGTCTTTCCAGTGACACCTATCCATGGCAGTTTTCAGGACCAGCACCCATTCACAATCTCTTCGAGCTTCCTGTAGTCTCTGATGTACCTGGAGTCCTGACATCCATTGACTTTGGGGTTTCCATTCTCTCCCGATTTTCTCTCTAACCTTTTGATGCTCCATCTGTGTCTCATTCAGGGGCATCTTACCTTTCCTGTTGTGCCTGCTGATGGTGGCCCTAAATTTGTAGTCCTTGGTCCACCTTCTGTACATTTTCTCTAAATTACTATCCAGTGAGATAGGTCTGAATTGTAAAGGAATCTCGTAGATGTCTACAGACTCACAGCAAGTGAGAAAATCCATGAAGCTGAAATGTCAGGAATCCCTGACACTATATGCCTACAGCAAGTTTCTGAGCTTCTCCACCGTCACTGGATAAATACTGAGAATATGCAGCTCTCTGTGTCCTTTCCTCTTGCCTTCACGTTTCCTCCTCTTCCTTACATATAAACTACTCTGGGTAACAAAACACATTTCTGGTTCAACTTGTCTGCTGAGGACCCTCTTCATGTGTTTTCAATATAACACATAACAGATTACGCTGTGCCCAAAAAAGATAAAAGGTTTTATAAAGCACAATATAATTATATTTATAGAAACAACTAAAATCACTCACATTATACAATTTTTTTGTCCTAAAATGAGGTAAAATATTGTAGGAAAAGAAATATTTGTTCCTCTGAATCCTTCATAACCCCTGTGGAACACTCAGAAATTTATTTGCAAATGGAAAACACACGCATTGTCAAGTAATGCCAGACAAGTTTGCTTACAAAGACTTTGGAACATTTCAAATGTTCATGTTTACAGCAAACATAGTGCTCTTCCAGTAGGGAATCTATCCAGGCATGCAACTGTCATTTACTTTTAAAGCCCACAAGATCTGAAATATGACAGTTCTAAAACTTCAGGCTTTTTTAAAAGCAGGCCTGATAAAAGACCCCGTCTTTGAAGCTGGTGATGCCTGTACAGCTGGAAGACAATGGCCAACCATACCAGAGAAGGTCTGGAAGGCAGAGTGGGCCAAGGACCATTCCCCAAGGAGCATTTTGTATGTGCCCATCCTGCTTCCTGGGTCTGACAGAGGTTAAGAGTATGGAAGTGGCCAGGCTCTGCCCGGTGGCCTCCGAGTCACTTAGTTTACTGCCAGAGATGTAGTCGGTGCTCCTGCACTGATGGTCAGGGTGCTGCACATGCCAGCGGCTTCCTCAGGGCCGTGAGATGGGCCCAGGGGATCCCAGGGCCGCAGGGCAGGGCCTGGCCACCAAGGCCTGGTCCCACCCGCCCAGCCAGAAGCAGGGCAGCCGGGGGGCACCAGGGCAGGCCAGGACGGGACATGGACCAGGGCCCAGGGCAGGGCTGTGGGAGCTGGAGACCGGCCCTGCTGCAGCATCGCTGGGACAGGGGCTGATGGCGGCAGGAGGCTGACATGGGGTCCTGGGCTGTGAGCAGGTGGGGGGAGGCCCCAAAAGGGTGGGCAGGGACAGCAGGGCTGTGGGTGCCCTCGTGATCATGATACTGAGGCTTTGCTCCCCTTCTTTTAACAATTTAATTCTCTTATGCACTCCTTTATAAAATAGTGAGCTTTTTTAGTATAGATGACTGGTTACTAGTGCATGCCATTAAATACCAAAAATACAGCTAGGACAAATGCCCTCAGGTTACAGCACCCAGCTCTTTTTCCCCATCTCCTGCCTGGCAGCAGGCGTCTGTCTGCCCGTCCTGCCTCCTCCCATGGACACGGCAGGGCTATGGGGACAACCAGGTACAGTACTAATGCAGAGCAGACTTCTGTTTTTTTCTGAACAGTTACCGAACAGAGGGCAAATAGAATCAGAGTGTACTGTACAGACAGTCTCAAAACCCAGAAAACTGGTTCTGCCTATAGGGAAGTATTGTATTAGGTGAATGCTATGGGTTTTTTCCCTGCTACTTAGAATATCTGAAATTTGAACCTGAGGACACTCTGTACCTGTTTTCATAGCCCTGAGTGCCTCACAGGGAAGCATTTCATAAGCATGAGCTCTATTCTTTTGAACTCCAAACATCTGCCTTAAGCATCTGCTTTCAATCAAGGTGAAACCAATGCCCTCCTTCAGTGGACAATGTGGTACAGATAAAAAAGGCCAATGGTGTACTGACTGCAAAGCCCTCAGCTTTCTTATTCCCCACTTCAGATCCTTTGCCAAAGAACCTTTGTTGTCATTCCAGTTTTCCAGCAACAATCCAAATTTAATGGTCAAAATTTCAAGGAAAGGTTATATGTAAATATATTCTTTGGGATTATTTTTCATCTTACTCTTCTTTTTCTACAAGCAATGTGCACATGTTTCTTTGAAAGAAACAACTAAATTTTGTTCATGCAAGATTAAAATGTAGTTTATTATCTCTGAAGGGATTGGAGACAATTATTTAGTGCGGTATGTACTGGGGGGAGTTAACCACGTTAACAATGAAAAACAAGTAAGCAGTTCAAAGTATACCAGTTTAAAAACACTCTGAATGTCCCAAATATACATATACATGGTGCTTCCAAAGGCCACATTACCTGGGGATATAAATAACACGTATGTGTTGTTGTACACATATGTGACAGCTTTTAAAATATTAATTTCTGCTTCAAGAAGCACTTTTTGCGGTAAAACTAGGTTTCTTCCAACTCTATTTAGCATAAATTGCATATGTCGTTTGCATCACACAATAAGCTATTTGAAAACATCAGATTTAAGTCAATGAAAATGAAAGCATGACCTGAATAGTTGCAGAGCCATTTTTATAGCATTGTCCATTGAAAATGCTAAAATTTTTTCATTTGTCAGCAAAGAAATCATAGACAGTCTAGATGCAAAAAACATTGCCCTCAACCTTTGCCTTGCTATATGAACTGCTGGCTGCTCTCCATAATTGTCTATCTCAAAAACATGGTTTCTGATTGTCAGATATATTTACAGTTTCTTGGTAAAGAAAATCCTCGGTGAAGAATTAGTATATCAGAGAAGGTAGGAATTTTCTCAAAAATTTTTTTCATGGGTCAGACATTTAACATTCCTAAAATCTCTGGCCTACCTGAAATAATATACTTAGTCTTGTGCAAGAACCTAGTCAAGTACACTTTAGTATTTAGATAAAGTTGAGCTTTCTTGTAGTCAGAATGGGCAGCAGGAGACCGGACAACCAGTCTCTGCCTCTGCTAGTAAACTAAACTGCTCCAAGGCATGGATCTGATTACTGTCCCACAGTCAATGGATTGCTGTCACCAGCACGGCCCATGGCATGCTTTGGCCAGCTAGCACCCTCCCAAGCAATGCCTGGACACAACTTGGGGTTTAGCACAGTCCAGTGACCATTCTCAACAGACAGCGTGAATATGGCTGTTCCGTAGGGTATAAAAGCTGAGATTGTACATGAGCCATGCCAGCTGGCATCAGTGCCGGAGAGGAGTCCTCAGGCTTTTTTATTTACTACTGGAAATATAGCCCCAGAGTCTATTCAGGGCTCTGCTGCTGAACTGCTGTCTAACCCCTCTGGGCCTCAGCTTCTACTGCTCTGCATAAGGGTCAGGTTAGTGACAAATGCTTCCCACTGTCAGATACAAAACATGCCAAGAGTTCTAGGCAGAATTAGATCCACTTCATTTGATAAAACGGTCTGTCAAACTAGCAAGTTATGTCAGCAATATGACCCTGAAGAAAGTTATAAAAATATTATCTTTATAGTATAGGAAACCTGGATAATGATCAAATTATATTGAAGAGAGACTGGGTAGTTTTCTGGGGCTTGTGTACCTAAGAGAGCCTAGTTTTTTAAAACCTTAATAATTACTATCAGATACTCCTAATTCATAGCAGACCAAAAAAGATTTAAGGTAAAGCAGGACATGATTGTTAAGTATCAGTGTTTCTCACTGTCGCTGGCTGAAGCTGAAGACATTGCCTGCCTGGCTGAAACACTGGTACGTCTTTTGACTTTCTTTCAACTCAGCTTGCAATTGATTGTCCAGTATGATTCTGCACTGAGATTTGCTTCATATCCCCTCTCCTGCCACACAGAAGGATATGTGGGATCAGAATTCATTGTAAATCAACATGTATGACAACTTCCAAACCTTCTCTGAGAATTTTTAGGGAGAGCACTAGTTGGCAAAAAGTAGGCCAAGGACTGTTCAACAGCTTAATAATATAGATAATTGGCTTTTAGCTCCTGTTCCAGTGCCCCGGCACTTTTTAATTTGTTAGCGTGGATAGGTCCATTATGTGGAATGGATCTTAGCATCAGAAGCAATACTGATGTATCATAAACATAATTCCCTGCTGTTTTAATACTAGTGTTTCTGAAAACATGACTAGCCTCATAGACAGACATAACTAATTTGCTGCATTATCAATAATTTCAAAATCTTTCTCGTGTTTGGTGTCTCTGCAATAAACAAACTCTCTGTGTTAGCGAAAGTTTCTGATGCTTTGCTTTTCTGAATTGAAATAGACTTTCTTCAGCTCGGCTCACAGTTTTGAAATTGTAGTTGGTAAATAGAAAAAGAAAAAACAGAAAGAAAAATGTATTCTGCTATATTGAAATTTGGAAATATAATTATTTCTCTTTCCTAGAAGGTGGGAAAGACTATTGCTAGATAATCAGTTTTATGCACTGAGGTCTGCCCACAAGACTTGATTCTTTTAAAATTAGATGCTGAGCTGGTGTCCGAAGCTGGATGAAACCAGTGGAAAAACTCCAATTAACATTAATAACCTTTAGCCCGTCAGGTCAAACACTGGCCTCACTGTTCCTTTTTACCATTGTTGCCAACTGAACCAAGAGTTCATGCTTAAGCACTGCTTGCTCCCGTGGGGTTACTGATGTCCTGCTAGAATCTGGTGGAAATGGCTTTCTCTCAGCCAGGTCGGTTCACCCCTGGTTACACTGAGATGTATTGCTAACGTAACCACAGCATATCTGTTAACTGCAGCTGCTAGCAATATGGTAGAAGCCATTCTAGATTAACAAACTAGATAGTTCTGGTAGTTTCAAGGAAGCTATGTGTTTCTCTCACTACTCCAGCATTATTTTTAGATACTTGCCCTCTGTTTTTTATATTAATCTTGTATCTAGTTGGTTGACTGTTACCGTATTTTGACTCTTCTGTCCTCTCCACTGCTGAGTTGTGAAGGCTGGCTGGAGAGGTAGTGCTGCTCCGACTGTGGCTCAGGATGTGATCAGCTATTACCTGCAAATGAGTCAGCAATATTGGCTATGGAGCGGTGGGTGACAACACATTGTTTTCTTTTTTCCCTTTCTCTTGTTGCTACACACAGAAAGAAAAAGGAGAGCTGATTCAGTCCCTCTGGTTTGAAAATCTGACACTGGTAAGAGATAATGCAGATTGCCTCTTATGTTGTAGTCTGTCCTAGAGCGTGATTGCCAGTATGGAAAAGTCCTATAAAAGGCTAATGAAACCCAGTAGCTATAGATCATTATTTTATACTGTTTTCAGAATGACTTCTGCAGAAACCCATTTCAATTCTGTAGACCCTTGTTGCTTTATCCTCTTAAAATTCTGTCCCCATTTCTGTAATAAGGTTCTAATCTTTTGAAGATCAATTGAAATGTTCTGCCGATTTTTTCTTATATCTGTCGTACAGATCAGTTCATTACAAAGAAATCAGTCCAAAATATGAAGAACCTGCAATTTCAGGTGACAATGGAAACTGATAAGTGAAGTTTATATTTTCCCATTCATTTTGTAAGTATCCACTTGGAATTCATTCAGTATCTTTATTGCCTCCATTACTGCAACAGCTTGATTCTTGACTATGTATATATTTAAAGTTATGCTAAGAAGAAAGTGAGCCATAGGAAAAAAGAGAATTAAGGAGAGTTTCCTGGAGGCTGTTCATACTTGTTTGAGCTTCTAGAGTTCCTTTGTCATTTCTTCAGCTGTAAAAAAAAATGCAAGGAGCACAGAGATGTGAAACACCACCTTCCCTCCTTATACCCTACTCCTATATTCCTGTCCTGAGTGGGGACAGGGGGGAAGTCTCACACAGAGATAATTATTTTGTCTTAGGTTAATTCCCAAAGGGCATACTATTTTGAAACAACAATAGCTCAAAGGATAATTAGTGGACCTGATTCTGATCTCACTTATTTATGTGTACACCCAGAACAATTCTTTTAAAGTCATCGGAGTTGCAGTGATGAAAATTATTAGATAATTTGGCTTCTGCTGGGGAATATTTCTAAAAACTCAAGGCAATCTATTTTTAAAGAAAGCAGAAAGACATTATTTCCCCTCGATTTATAAAACCTGAACGAGATTTCCTCATTTTCTCCCTGCCACACAATATCGAAACTTAGTGCCACAAATAAACTAGCTTTGTAATCCAGAGACAATATAAGGTATTAATGATTTATCCAGAAGACAGGCCAGATACAATTTTCCATTAGAGGATTACACATGAAGGCAGATGTATCCTTCTTTTCCAGTTATAATTTTTATTAGGCTTTGAAGAAAATCCAAGTACAAATGTGTTAAACAATAATGATAATAGCATAGCAGGGTAAATGCTTTCTTAGCTACAGCCTTGCAGTTACATGCTTGTTGTTTATATCTTCAGCAACTTGTGCTGCATGACATTGGCATCCTATCACAATCAGCCAATTTGCAACAGGCTTCACTGCCATGAGTCCAATAGCAACAAACTCTGAAGTGTGCAACAGAACCATTGCCACACATTGATCCCTTCCTCTTTTTCCATCATTGCACTTCTAACCCCACTTCAGAAGGCATAAAATGATCCCAAGGAAGTACTCAATGTCTTAGCATCTTTCAAACTACTCTATAGCCTCTTGATTGTTAACCTTATTTGGGGGTTAACAGACTGTATTTTGGGGATGGAGACACTTTCCACTTTCCTAGACAGGATGTTGGGTTTTGATATCCTTCTTCCCTCTGATTTCCCCAGTTGTTTGTGCTGAACCTAGATGATTTTCTTTCTATCCTTTAAAAATTAGGAGTGGATAAAAATAACAAGCAAAGTTGCAAGGGACAAGGTCAGGGAAGCTCTTTCTCTTTAGATGAAAGATTTCACTTCATTTGGATAAAGGTTGTGCAATGTGCTTTTTTTTTTTTTTTTAAGAGCTGGCAGTGATCAAGCAAAACAGATGTACTCGTGCTATTCGTGTGTTTGAAAGAAAGCAAGCAGAGCTGTTTCATTGTGTTCATTCAGAGAAGTGCAATCTTAACAGAAGAATTGCAAATGATGTCATCATGCTGAAGATTCCTGTCATGGGCAGGCACTTTTCATATTCCCTCCTCACACCAGGAAAAAAAAAAAAAACAACTTTTCTTTTGGTTATTATTGTAATAAAATCTACCTGAAAAACTGGGAGGCATTTCCCAGGGCATTTTCAGAAAATTGGTTACTCTCGTTGAAATAGTTTGGAGTAAGAATAACAGACGAGAATAGACTTGATCTAAAATGTTTTGAGCTGAAACAGGGAAATTCAAAGCTCTTAACTTTAGGGACCTACTTCACATCTAATTTTCATGCCTGCCTATCCCAAGATGGTGGAGGGGGAATGGAGCAAACAAAATAATTGAATAAAACAGTTTTATTTACATCCCTAATGTTTTCACAGAGAACAGATAATATTTTGTTTCATTTAACCCAAGCAGGTGCAAGATGCACTATGTACAAGGCAGTTAAGGGATAGGTTACAGACGTTACTTTTGGTCTTAGGTAATATTTTATGCAGAGCTGGAGAAATTAAGTCAATTAACTTAAATGAGGAATTAACCTTTTTTATTCCTGTTTTTAATTTATTATTCTCCACATTCGATTTGTATGGATGTCTTCCTCTGAATGGCATTTATCTTTGGGCAGAGGCCAGCAAAATTTTGGTAAAGCACTCAGCTCTTATTGTAATGTTTTAGAATGCAAGCACCATCAATTTTGAATGGAGCGAACCAGATTTGATACAGAGAGGGAACGTGAAGTTGCAGGGCTGCCCTCCTGATGTGTGATTAGGAATGAAGCATGCAATAAGAACAGCTACAGTCCCTTTTGTTCTCTGTGTAAATCCATATAAGTCAGTCCTAACAATTATATGTAGCTTGAAATACAATTTTTCAGCCATTCCACAGTCACCCAAACTACAAAATATTGTTGCTGGTCTCTCACTACATAGGTGTTTTGTTTTGTTTTTTAATTTATTTTATTTTCTAAGGGAGAAAGAACTCAAAGAAATTTCAAGACAGTGAGATGGAAACATCTTTTTTAGAACACATATGTGTGTAAATATGCTTCGCACATTCACACCATGTAAATAAACGACCATCTCTACCACTGTTTGCAGAAAACAAAAACTGTCCAGTTACAATTAAAGAGGGTAAATCTCATTAATTCTAAGTAATGAAAATACTTTTTTTTTTCAGAATTCATTCCTGTTCCAGTAATATTGTTTGTCATTAACTTACTCAGAAAAATTGGTTCTTAAATAGTGGTTAAAACAATAAAGATCTCATTAGCATTGTTTTTAAAATCAAAGAACACCGCTCTTTTCTAAACCATGCACCCCATGGATCTTTGGGGAAAAAAGTCCATGTTTTTAAGCTGCAGTGATTCAGAATTACGGCAACTGCAGTTTTCCTTCAGAAGTACTGGTTT
Source organism: Fulmarus glacialis (assembly GCF_000690835.1). Lineage (NCBI taxonomy): Eukaryota > Metazoa > Chordata > Aves > Procellariiformes > Procellariidae > Fulmarus > Fulmarus glacialis. Next base: position 35,394 of record NW_009187065.1, on the reverse strand, counting down.
CTGAGTCGACGCTTGTGGGAATATATTGTTTCAAAGTAGTTCATGGGATATAATTTTCAAAGGGATGTATGAAAACCATACACTTCCGATTAACGTTAATGGGGAGTTGTGTGGCTAAACACAGCTTTGAACATTCTGGTTAGAAGTTTATATCTTAGTGAGCTGCACATGGTCCCCCCGCTCTAAGCAGATGGTGTTTTTATAGACTGCAGAAGAGCCCTGCTGTGGATCAGCAGACACCATGTTGAATGTTTCTCTCTACGATGTACTTCATAGGTAACTCCATTAGGTGAGAGAGACCTTTTCTCTATTAACTGTCATATTTCATAGGTTTAGCTTATTAATTATACAGTATAGCTATCTATTATAATACAAGAAACTTCCTCATGCAGAATCAAAATTGTTCCTTGCTCACATAACTCTATCATGCACTGCCGAGTAGCCTAAATTGCTATTGTGTGGCATTCTTATCAGAGCTGCAAACCACCGTGGAAAGTGCTCAGTTAGCTTTACTCACTAATTGCATTCTCAGTGAAAGGTTTTACTGTTTGTTTGTGCCCCAGGTGATAAATGATGACACAGCATTACATAATTACAGCACGCATCACTTGAAACTGGGCATGGAATAATGGGAAGCCATGCAATGCCGAGTGGAAAGAGGCTAATGGCAACATGATAAGATAGTACAAAAAATTATTGCTTGAATAAGTGTATACAATGAATTGATGTTCACATTTGCTAACCATGAGCTGGAAGCTGTTATGAGTAAGCCCTAAACTACCTCAACTATATCACGTAACATGGTATATTAGAGTTAATAGCATTAATTATCCATTCTTGTCTACTAGATATCTAAACAAATAATCTTTTTGAAATATGCATTGATCAATCTTTCTTCTTCTCTTTGAGGAACACTAAAATGCAATATGTGCACTGCAGAAAGGCAACTCACCTCCTGGTTAGGCGACCATTTGTGTGATTAGGATAACAATCAGCACTAGAAGGATTCCGTGGGGCTTTTCAACAACAAAAAAAACCAACAGATCTTTCTCCTCATGTCTCTGCAGGTGTTCAAAGAATCCAACTTATTTTATTCCAGATATTAGTCTTGCCAACTAATTGTTTTTACAACAATAGCTTATGCAGAGCGTGGGAAACCAGGCTGTTACGTTTTCACTGCCTGTGCCCTGATTCAGGACTCAGCACAGAGCTCCCAGATATGTAATAATACTCTGGTATCATAGCGACTAAACTACAAGCTCAGTAATACATAACAATGCATAACATAGAGCTGAATTTAATACCTCATATTTTTATCGCTGCTATGCAAGGAGACAACAGTGGTACAGCTTTACAAGAAGAAAAAAAGTTTAAAGAATACAGTTTTCTGCTCTAACCATCTTTTGCTTACTGGTCCACATGGATAAAGTTGGTTGTAATTTTAAAGTGCTTATAAACTCTCCGAAAGTAATAGAGCTGCATGCAGTTTACATCCAACTCCAGAACAAGTTCAGCTTTTCTAATTTTCTGGAAAGACAGAAAAGATGGACAGAATAGCTTCACCAGTCTGGTGTTTCTCTCTGTTGGAAATCAATGAGAGTCTCTGCATTAGAATCAGTGACCTCTGGATCAGTCTCCAAGGATGGTGTTTTTATAAATCATCCCCAGCAAACTAAATCATGACTCTGGACCAGAACATCACGGAGGTCAGGAGGATTTAAAATTTGGCTTTGTAGTGGAATCTTAGCTCGTATTTAATCATATATCCTATCATAAAAATGTTACCTTCATTGGTAAACATTTGTAATTGTTACTTCTGGAAGAACAAAATTTTCACCCACTGAGTAGTACTGGTCTTATGATTTTATGCATTATATCAAATTCAGAAAGTGTCATTGTTTTAAGAACCTTTTGTTCTCCTAAAATTGTAATCTTTCATTTTAAGCATCAATGAAAAGTATCACAGCTGAAATATGCTTTTCAGAATGTTCTCATTTTTATAGGTCAGAAAATGTTATTGGAAATGTAATTTTATCAAAACATAAATTTGATCACATATTTTACTCAGAAATATTGCTGAGAATTATCTTGAGCAGGTAAGTAATATGAACACCTTTTTTTGTTCACTGGCATTTTTTATTATGCAGCTTCTCTAGAAATCGGATCACTTGAAAGACCACTGTGAAATGGAACCCTCAATTTTTAAAAAGCAGAAAGAATATAACACTGCAAAATAAAATGTTTAATTTGCTAGATGAAATTTTCATCTACATTTTAATTCTTAGATGTTGTCTAATCTACAAGAAAAACAACCACCAATGGTTTCCCTTTCCAAATTTTTGCAAACTGGAGAGCTTAAAATATCTTATTAGTTTAAACTGATATTTCTACTCATAGTCCAAAGAAGAACAGACTCTAATACACAAAGAAAAGAATAATCAGAAAATGTTCAGCTTTTTTCCGTATTCATTCAATCACAGTTTATTGTAGGTGTCACTCATAGGCAAAAATAAGTGAGCTGGTACAAAATCTTTCCTAGCCAAGTTCACGACACCCTTTTAAAATAATACTAAGGTAATATATATTTATGAAGGTAGTTAATGATACAGAGCAACATAACTTTTTTTTTTCTGAAGGCCGCAAAAGCCTCAGAAATCAGGCAATACGATCCTAATATAACAAGATACTCAGTTACAGTCCTATTTAGTAATTTGTTCAGTTCAATTTATATGGATAAATCTCTTAAAAAAAGGGAGTGCGTATTTTTGAAACTCATTCCTAATAAAATGGACCTCACACCTCTTTCATGTTCATTCATATAAGCTAGCTTTCCAAATTCATTTTTAGCTTTGGCACCTGAGAATGAACAGATTGCTTTGTGGTAGAGAGGATTTCTGAAAAACAATGAAAAAATGGACAAGAAGATGCTACTATCAAATTCTGAATATGAAATAGCAACTAGAGGTCTAGAATCTGGAGAGGTTTAGCTGATTATGTTGATTAAAACACCTCTAATGAAACCACTGTCACTGATGTACACAGATCTTTGCTCCTTTGGGAGCATCTGTCTTTCAGAAGTAAAGCATAGCAAAACTCTCAATTAATTCTCTTCCTTATATTTACGTTATAAGCTCTCCTACAACTCTAATAGAACTTTCCTAATTATTTCCCACAGTTACCCTATTGTTCCTTATTCAGCCAAATATCTTTCTTCTATTATTTGCTAATGGGGCATTTCCTGCAAGTACATTATAAAAGATCAGACAAAGTTATGTATCCTGCACAGAATACTCATCTGTTTTGTTAGACTGAGCATGAATAAAGTTCAGTGCAAACAAAGATTTTAAAATTGAAATAGCTAAGATGCCATTGGGAAACACTTGGCTGTCAGTGGAAAAATTTTAAATGCCAAAAGTGTATCTATTCGTCTTGCAACACACAGACAACATGCAGTTGGAGCAGTATGGAATATTTTCTTTCTAATCTTTAAAATCAGATCAGGCAGTTCAATGGTTGAATGGTTTGTTCTCTGACTGGACAACAGAAATTTAGATTATTCACTGTGGGAAGGGACTTCTTTCCTCAATTCACCCTGACAACTCAGTGATGCAAAACCATATTTCCTACATGGAACCAAACAATTTACAGGTAAATTATGCAGAACAGATGAAGTATACTCTAGTCCTAGTCCCTTACTTTGTATTTATTGCTCTATGTGGATGGAAGCTGAACAGGAAAAATTGTTTGGAATTATAGTAAATCTGCTTCTTAGTATGACAATATGCAATAGTTGTTTTTATGACTTCCATAAGATTTGGAGGTGAATATCAGCTTTAGTTATTACATTTATACATTACTTCAATACACAAGAAGGAGTAACTTCTAACAGTGGAAGAATTTGACTGAATCATTTAAGGCCCAAATTCCAGCCGATCAGTACACTGGGCAGTACACTTTGTAGTCATACCCAAAAAGTAAATTATAGAGTGACTCTATAAATATCACATCTATAAAAATCGTTTCAACAATTGGTGCTATCTTAGGGTGCTATCCAGGGTTTTACCTGGAAATGTTGTAGCACGGTGGCTTAAAAAACCACTTAGAGAAGAAGACATTTTGTTACTGGTTTTATAAAAAGTTTCAACAAAAATATTGTGGCTTTCTGTTTAAACATCTCATGCAGAGCAGTGAAACCAAAGAAAACAATGTTGAGTTCCTGGTGAGAGGCAGGAAAAATCAACACTAAATAGAATTGGGAGAAAACTGTTTTTATGGTCCAGACAGCACAAAATGTAAATAAATAGTTTAAATAGTGGAGAGCATATCAGATAGTGGAACATGTTTTTAATTGATACTTTTCTGTACTGATTAACACAATGATCTTTTAACATACTCTTTTTCTAGTGTTTCTTTTTACAACTATTAACATCTCAGGGTTAAGCAATCCCTTTTTCAAACATCAGTTTTGTGTTGTGGAAGGTGATGGAGCTGATGCAGTCCCATAAAGATTTTACCTCCTGACCTTTAGAACAGTAATTTTATTGTTTAGGCAAACCTTAAAGTTAAGCCTTGGCATTAGAGAGCAGTACAGATCTATCCCATCCCAGAAAGCTGGTGCCTGGAGGTACACATTCCTTGCTAACTAGTTGAAAGTTATGTGAAATTAGTCACCTTTGCTAAATAACATTCACAAAACAAAGCACCCTATTTTTTCAAATGCTGATGCTATAGTGTTTAGAAACTAATCTCAGGGTTTCTTCATGACTCAGCAGTGAGAAGACAAACTGGCACAGAAAACTTGTCCTCTTTCCTAACAAACGCTTTATTTTCAGTTTCTGTAGGTCACAAACTTAGTTTCAGTGGATTTCAGTGGAAGTTTAACCAGTGAGTATGGCAGTTCTGACAGAATGTTTCTTGACAGGAAATGCCAGTTAATCAGGACTGAAGTTTGTTAGTATTAGGGATGCTCATCACTAGATTTAGACATGTGGTCTAATCTAACCTATTTGTCCTTACATCTTCCAACCCTGTGCTCAGGTGAGTTGGGTTTTGGAGCCCGTCTCCTTCCGATGCAGTTGATTTTTACACAGTGAAACAGCTTCATCAGAAGGGAGTGAAACAGCTTCATCAGAAGTTGCACTGTGGTATAACCACCATCTTGCCCCAGCTGTCAGGGAGGTGGGAAATGATTGCAATCCCTCTTTGCAACAGGCAAAGTAGAAGACTTGCCTTTCACTTTTGAGATGAGTGCTTTCAAGTAGTTTGAAACCTTCAACTCTATAGTTTTAATGAAAGACTCCAGCATGCCTAAGGTTCTTCTTCATGCAGAAATTGTACCTTCTCCATTCCTCAGCAGAAGCTGATACCTTTGTACTTGCCCATACTTGTTTCTGCACTTACTGCTCTGCCACCAGACTGACAAGCAGGCAAGCTCTTACTACACCAATCTTCCCCTTACTCCCTGCTCCCAAACAACCTCATTTAACATGCTTGTGTATTATCAGCTTTTATTTTTATTTCATTCTGAAGCTATGCAGCATCACTCCAGAACAATGAAGCTCTCCTGGAACTAGGAGCGCTGGGGAATGCTATGCATTGTCATCTCACCTAGATGTTATGTCTACAAAAGAGCTGTGCTATGAAAGCAGTACCTTGTTCAGGCACTAAACTAGTAAGTTCCTGTCTTAGAGGGCTACTCTGCACCCTCCATACTATCTTAATCTATTTTAACCCAGAAAATCCTGATTCAATCTCAGCAGATACCAGGTCAAGTCTTGGCTCTGCTCAAACTTCTGACATTTTCTTCAGTAGTTACTCTGTATTTGACTAAATTTTGATTCTGAAAATGAAGGTAATAAATAATCCTTTATATATCCAAGTTTTTAGTGCTTTTCACCAGGTACAGACACTGAGGGGCAGACACTGAGCTCATGTGGGCTCTTTTTTTTTCAAATAGAAAAGTCGAACAGAAAGTACTGAAATGCTCTTCTTTTTAGTGTCTGCTGCTGCAAGAAAAAGGATGGACAGCGGGTTGTTCCTGATGCTAGTGAACACAAGAAGACAGGAACAATCTGCACTAATAAGTTTTAGTGTGCCCAGGAATGCTTCCCTGCATTAAAATTGTATCACTTATGCACATGAGATGCTAAATTCTTCTGTGACACAAATCTGTCCTCTTTCTGCTAGCATTTCCCTTCTACAATTTCCTTTGTTTGAAGTCAGAACACAGCAGGGGCTCTCCCCAGTAGGAAATGTGCATGTCACCCTGGTTTGGAAGCTCAGACAGCCTCTACTAGCAGAAATACAGGTGATTCCATGCCTGTTGGCCTCACTGCTGTGCTACACTCCTAGTCCTTATTAGAACACATGTAGCTATATTTACTGACAACAGGGGTGATAGTGCTTTAAATATATACATATTAAGTCATCTGTGTCTTATTTACGAAATTTTGGTACCACCTTTACATTCCTAGTGAATACAGTAGGGCTATAATCTGTGGTGTTTTAGTAACCCTTTCGATCACAAAAATTGTATATTCTGGTTATCAAAACAACACAGTGTTGGATATGTTGGAAATGGTGGATATTTCTTTTCTTGACCAAAGACAGAACAAATGAACTTTTTCACATGCATCTTCAGTCTTTTACATGTTTAAACAAGTCAACTTAAATCCTTTTAGTATACAATATTGACATTTTCTACTGATAAAAGCCAAGGAAACAGATAGAAAAGAAATCTGCCAGAAACACCATCTTACAAGGTAAAAAACCTAATTATCAAGGGACAATTAAGTGAAGCTGACTCCAACTACATCACTATGAACTGTAAAAGGAAAAAATATGTTATGGAAAAATCAGAGACAGAACTACACTCTCTGTCTTGTCTTGTGTGTTGACTGAGATATGGCAGGGGAGAATAGAAAGGAATAAATCCAAGACTTAAGACCTCCCAGTAAATCTTGCTTCCCGCCTACAATAAGTTCTGAGCAAAGAGCAATGCACATTGCTTCATCTACTGTCATAAAAAAATCATAGTACAATTTTGATTGGAAGGAACCTGTGAAATCACCTGACCGAATCCCTCAATGAAAGCAGGGGCAACTTTGATGAGGTTGCTCAGGGCCTTGCCCGGTCAACTTCTGAATATTTGCAATGATGGAGATTCCAGAACCTCACTGGACAATGGTTCAAATAAATATTTGACCACTCTCATAGTGATTTTTTTTCTTCTTAATATCTAAGTATCTAACTGTAATTTCCCTTGTTGCAACTTGCGTCCACTGCCTCTCATCCTTTCACTGTACAGAAGAGTTTGGCTCCATCATGTCTCACACTCTCCCAGTTGAAGATAGCAAGAAGACCTACCTTGAGCCCTTTCTTCCTAACATTAAACAAACTCAGCTCTCTCAGCCCCTTCATGTATGTCTTGTGCTCCAGCCCCCTAATCATCCCCTGCAATTGCTCCAGTGTTTTAGTGCTTCTTTTTTTTTGTACTGCAAATCTCTGAACAGAATCATAATCAGAGAACGGCTGAGGTTGTAAGCCATCTCCGGAGATTGTCTATTCAAACTCCCTGCTCAGAGCAAGGTCACCTAGAACAGGTTTCTCAGGCCATGTCCAATTTTAATAACTCTGAGAATGGAGATGCCACAACCTGTCTTGGCAACCTGTTCTAGTGTTTGATCATCCCTATAGTAAAGAAGTTTTTTCTTATGTTCAGATGGAATTTCTTGTATTTCAGTTTGTGCCAACTGCCTCTTTACCTTTCATTGGGCATTACTGAGAAGAATGTCTCTCCATCTTCTTTACCACCCCACATCAGATACTCATACACATTGATCAGAACCATCGGAGCCTTCTCTTCTCTGGTCTAAACAATCCCATCTCTCTCAATGTCTTTTCATATAACAGGTGCTCCATCCAGTCTCTTAAACATCCTAAAGCCATTCTCTGGACTCTTTCCAGTATGCCCATGTCACTTTTGTACTGGGGAACCCAGAACTGGACCCAGGACTCCAGATGTGTTAGTTCTTAGTAGAGGGGAAGGATCACTTTATTTGCTGGTGATGCTCTTCCTAATGCAGCCCAAGATGCTGTTGGCCACCTTTGCCACAAGGGCGCATTGCTGGCTCATGGTCAACTTGTTGTCCCCTAGGACCCTCATCAGGGTCTTTTCTGCAAAGCTGCTTTCCAGTTTGTCTGCCCCCAGACTGTGCTGTCATATGAGGTTATTCCTCCCTAGCTGCAGGACTTGGCTTTTCCCATTTTTGAATTTCATAAGATTCCTGTCAGCCCATTTCTCCAGTCTGTTTGAGGTTCCTCTGAAGTGCAGATCTGCCCTCCTGTGCATTGGCCATTTCCCCCAATTTGATATAATCCATGAATGTTCTGAGGGCACATATCAAGCAATCTGCAAATACTATAAGCAACCACTCCCTTTCTTGGAAATCTGTAGTTTGATATTGTCTTTAGCTACCAAGGGCCAGAGGCAACACAAGTTGGTCATAACAACACGAAGCGGGTCATAAAGAAGTATAGGTCTTAATCACTTGTCACTTCCCTGTTTAACTCTAATGTTCCTCAAGAGATTAGCATTAGAGATTTTGCCCCTGCACATGCCAATAGCGTTACAGTGCTGACAGGCAGAGATTGCAGACTCAGCACCCAAGCTTGATCAGTATCTACAAACTACGTGCTCCTCTGCCACGTCCCTTGTAGGACTTCATCCAATACCATCTTCCAGAGAAGGCTCCCTCCAGATACCATTGCTATTATCACTTTACATGAGTATGTCAGAAGAGACGATGATGTTACCTGCCTTGCCTATATAATAACTCCATGAATAGGCCAGTCACCTCTGAGAAGAGGGTCTAGGGGTCTGCATCCACATTACCGATAAGGGCTCAAGTCCATCTCAAGCTGAGTGTCATGTTGAATCTCACCTTCTCTTGCAGAAACAAGCATTCAAGAGTAATTGAGCCAGACAAAAAATTGTGATTTCCTGTTTGCCAAAGAAAATGAGATTGTGAAAGTCACTATGGAGACAACTGAAGTTTCTAAACCCAGGCTAACCAGAAAGGCTCTACTGACTGAAGTACTGCACAGGACAGGTACAGCATGAAGTTTGGCTGTAGGCTAAAGAAAGGTGACTAATCTATGCTGTTACTTCAGACTGTAGAGAACGTGTGTTGAATTCCTTAGTGCAGGATTCTCTACGGAAGGAGGAAAATGGTATTTGTGTGCCAGCGGACATTAAAAGAACAAGCACACAAAAAACATTGTTCTTTACATTGCTCAGATCTGATTGTGAGGAATGTGGTTTTCTAAGTCAGAAGGAAGAGTCATCAAAGAAGAATCCCTGGTTATGAAACCAGTAGGGCAAGGAAAAAAAAATCTAAAATAATCAGCTCAGAGTTTTGTCTGTATTGAACTTGGCGTTCTCAGTGCTTTCTAATACCCTTGCAACCAGAATCTCTGAACAGTTCATACAGTATCACAGTTAGCATAACAAGGAGGAAGAACCAAATACTGAAAAGTATTAGTGGCAGACATACGGGAAAAAGAAGACTAAAGAAACAATGATCATAGACAGTGGAATGTAGATACATGCATATGACTTGTATATGTATATTAGGTTGATTTTTATATCCCCAACTCATACCTAAGACCCCGAAAAGAAAAAAGTGATAATAGATCCTAGGGGTTTCAAGTCTGGAGCACCTGAAGTACCTACATGAAGGCAACAAGTAAGCCCAGAAATCCAGTGAAGTTGTTAAAGAAATTATTTAATTGCCATTTTCAGTCAGTCACCTGTGACAAAAAAAGAAAAAAAAAGAAAAAAGTAAGAAAATGAAAAATAGCAGAATTAAAGTGTCACTCTCTCATGCTACAGGGACCAGGCAATTCTTTTTACTTCCAGAAAAAGAGGGGTTCAAAGGTCAGCTGGTATTAAACCTGAACACTAATGATCTTACTGCTTTTTCCAAGGGGTCCGATGACTGGGCAAGAGGCCAGGGCATCTTAGCCAGTAAAATATCTCAATTAGCTGCAAACCCTTTGCCAAGTTACTCAGACACATAATATGGCTCCCCCCAATTTCTTCTTGATCTCATTCAGTCTAATACTTTTTGGAATTCAACAAATGGGACTAGACAGAGGCAACTGGAGGCAAGCAATGATGGTGGACAATTTTTCTTTTCTAAGGAGGGAAGAGGGGTTTTCCTCTACATAGAAGTATAGACTTCCACAAGGTGCTGATCACAAATATAGAATTTAAATTTAGACAACTTTTAAAAGGTTTTAAATTTTGTTTCACTGTACGCCAAAAACCCCCAAATCTTTGAATCTGTAACTGTAACTGTTACCCTGCAGCTTGATTGTTCAAATCCTGGGTATGTTTGATTACTAAAAAGCCCAGTTCTTTCCACGTCACCGGAAGCCAACCCGAACTTGATTCTTTTATATTGTATATAACACTGTAGATACAAAGCTACAGTCTCTTTTATACTCATCTTCTCTCTCTGTCTTTAGTTCTGACACAGCTATCTGTCTGACTGTGTCTTCATGAAACATTTTGGATTTACTAAAACAGAGTACTTTGGCAAAAAAAAAAAAAATTTCTTCCAGCTCTAATGAACTGGTATCCTGTTATTGCAGGGTTTTGCTTTATTGTTAGGATGTTTACAGAAGAGACTGCTAGTGTACAGAGAGAAACTCAACACTGTTGATCAGAACAACTTTTTTAACATTTAACTACACATGAGGTCTCTCAGGATCTTGGTTTTTTGGTTTCTACCCTGTCAAGAGACCCACATTGGACACTTCCATCTCTGTAACTGACAGGGCTTGATTAATTTTAAACATTTATGTTGCACCAGATATCTATAGCTTTTTGTAGTAAATGAAATGCGAATTATGATCTTGACCCAAAGGACGTACACTCAATATTATGAAGCCTACCTTCTGACCCTGATATCCCTGGAGATGGTGGTGACAGCAGAACACTTTGACACCACTGCATTCACTGTCAAGGAAGCTAAAGACTAAGCAGGGATACAAGATTGGACAAGAGGATCTCAAGATGTCATCAGATTCATGCTTTCACTTAAAGGCGGAATGACACAGAGAGACCGTCCACGTCTGCTGTTTGTTTTCTGATCTATCTTTCAGAAAACGACCAATGACATTTTTAGCTGTCTTGTTCCAGTGCTTAGCTCTCTGTACAGTTACAAAGGCCTGTTTACTATTTAATACAACTCTTGCTCACTAAAAGTTAAGCTGATTATTTCTTCTGTTTTTCTTGGGAATATGAAACCAACTGATCATCAGTCTTGTTACAACAGCATTTGAATCCCCTCCAATTATGTTTTAAAGTATGGGGAAATTTTTTTTTTTTTTGAGGATAGAAATGCAACATGATATGATTTGTTTTATTTTGTATTCTTTAAAGGTTTATAATCTTTGAAGATGTATTTATACTAATTTTTCAAATGTGAAAGTGATTTTAGAAAATGTTAATGCAACTATTTCAGCATTTCCTAAGCAGAATATTTAATCTAGAAAATTATGAAAGAAAATGCTTCAGCATTTTCCCCATTGTCAAAATTCTTTGTAGAATTATAATAAAATTTTCATATCACATTTTTCTCCACAAAACTATTTTCATACAGGTACTGTTCATCCTCCTCCTGGATATCTTCCTAGTTTGCCTTGAATAACTGATGATTATCTTTAAGTACTTTCTTAGATCAGCTTTACACATATCTTGTAATAATTTATTATAAGCCATATGTTTCAAATTTCCTCATAGGATATCAAAAGGGAGTGTCGAAAGCCTTACTAAAGTCAAGGTATCTCACATCTCTAACTTCTTCATCTGATGGGTCACTCCCTTTCAAAGAAGGAAATTAAACTAATCTAACATGATATGCTTTTGACAAATTTAAGTCTGCTGTTTCCCCTCATCTTCAAGCATTTACAAATTGATTGTTTAATTACATGTTTCAGTATCTTGCTAGTTACTATCATCAGGCTGACTGTGCTGTAATTCTCAGGTCTTTATTCTTCCTTTTTACCTGTAAGACCTAAACTTGCTTTCTTCAGTCCTCTTGAGTGTTACCTGCATTGAAATGCAGTCCTCACTCACAGACCTTGCTGAAGGATTTCAGATCATTTAAACTGAGTCTTGGTAATCTGATTTGTTACATGGAAAGCTATACTGGGTAGTCATGTCCTTCTGTGTGTTGAGAAAGTGTCTTGTTTGACCTTTGGGTAGGTAGTACAAAAGAGAAGTTTTTAATGTTGTTTTGCTTATTTATTTGACGGGAACCCTTGGACCAATTATGTTTGCTCTTTTTGAAACTGAAGGCAAAGTATCATGGAGGCCATCTGTAGATTTGCCTTAATCTCAGCAGCAGCCTCTTTGTATGCATGACCTCACTTGTGCTTTTTTTGTTCTTTTTGTTTATGGACAAAGAATCTTTTTAATTGATTTTGATGTTCTATATAACAACTAATTCTTTTTGTTGTTGCATTTCCCCTGTGTCAAGTCTTCTCTTTTCCCCAAATGATCATTTCATTTTTTTATTCATTTCCTTATTTTTTATAAGTATGTGGAGCCTTCTCTTAAAAGATTTTTCTCAATTTGGAGGCAACTTACAGATTTTTTTGTGCTGAGTCTGTCTTATTTAAAGGAATCTCTATTGAATTTGTCCTCTGCATTTGTCCCTAAATTCTCCTGCCTCATAACTAATTATTCGTTTAACTTCTCAAAATGTACCCTTTGAAGTAATAAAAATGTTCTTTATCGTAGACCTACTTTTGTTTATCCATTCATTTAATTTAAATGTGCTAATCTTTATATCTGAGGATATTTCTCATGAGTTTATTTTCTATAAAGGCCCTGCTACTAGATTAAAATTCACTCTAAAACAGTATCTTCTTGTCATCATTCCTTGACTACTAAGCAAAGAAGTAGGATTTTTTCCTTAGCCTATAGCTAGTGATAGAAGTCCCCTGTAGTAATGAAAGCATGTCCATTAAAAAGTTTTTTATCTATAATCAGTACAGTCATATAGACTTGCCTCTGCCTGACATCTAGGTTTCTCATCCTTTTCCTTCTTACTAATTACAAGCTGTACAGTATCCAGCAAGCAACAAACAGCTTGCCAATCCCCCTGTCCTCTCTTTTTTTCCCAGTCTCACCAATTTTTGCATTTCTCTGCATGTGTGGCCAGCGGCGGGTCCGTCTTGGAGCTGGCGGGCATCGGCTCTATCAGTCATAGGGAAAGCTTCTAGCAGTTTCTCACAGAAGCACATGCAAAATACACGCACGCACATATACATGTTCACACACATCTTTCTTTCCAAATACACACCTAAGTGTGTGCGGTGATCACTTACAGCGGGATTGTTCCCTTCCCTGTAGGAAAGTTTCTCCTCAAAATCAGTGGAGATAGATACACGGAAGTTGAACATGCAGTAGGAGAATAGAGCTGAGACCTTTTTGGGTCATTTGGTCATACCTTCCACCAGGGGCTAGTACCCACCGACTGGTTACATAAATGCAGGGAAACCTTTTGAAGTAGAGATAAATGAAAATTATGACATTGATATCAAGATCCACATTCCATTTTCATCTGGACCCTCACCTCTATTTGCTGAAGAAATGCAAGGCTATTCAGATGTAGAGTTTGGGTTTGGTGGGGCTGGTATTTACAATAAGGTGGGCGTGTGACTAGAACTGCAATCCCCTTTGAAAACTAACTTCTACTCAGAGCTCGTATACAGTGCCGAAAAACATTATTTCCTTTCAAGAAAGTTCATCTGTAGACCAAAAATGTTATTATTATAAACAGTATTGCATGTTACTAAGTAGAGTTCAGAAAATATATACAGTAACCAGTGTTCATAAAGGAGTCCATACCAGGTAAATCTGTAAGAGATGAGCAGTGTCTTGACTTGTCTCAGCTTCAGAGTGATCTTGTTCACTGTTTTAAGTGGGCTGTTATAAGTACATATAATGGACTTACGAGTTTATTTAGTCCTAAAGTGTATAGAGAGATGAAAAAAGGCAGACTGCTTTGTAATACAAAATGCGCATTATTGTTTCTAGCCAGCATGCATTATAAGACCTTTTAAAATATTTTGCAATTGTTTTATGTCTTTCCATTCCCAGGCTATGCCATCAATTAAGTTTATGTAAGTAAATGAAATTATGTTAGTGCTGAAGTAGTAAGGACTATATTTGAAGCCAAGTCTTTTCTTGGCCTTTGAAGATATGTGTGTACAAAACTGTTCCTTCATGTGCATATGGCTACAGATGTGACTGACTCCAACACCTGCACAAACATGTGGTATTGTGTGTGTGGATTATCTTACTGAATGTTTGAACGCCAGATCTCCCACTTGTGTACTGGTGGTGTTGAATAGCAGGTCAAGTGTGGGTGCAAGTGTTTGCAGTGCTGGATATGGGAAGGTGTATTTCTTAGTGCAACTTTGCAAGTACATAAAGAAACTGGCAGGTTGAAAATCAGGTCTGTGGGGCTGAGTGACAATGGTTGCATTGGTATGGACATCTCAACTTACTGTGGAACTCTCTAACACACCTTGATTCATTGTATATCTACACCTAAAATTATCTTGCCCCTGTCAAATTTGAGTTCCAGGAAGTCACAGTCTAGGTCCCTGGAAGGCGAGGCAGTGAGCAGGAGCAGTTTCCTACGTCTACCCCCCAGATGCCTTCTGCATGAACAAAAGTCATGCTGTTTAACAACAACAAACCAACCAAACAAACAAACCACATGTTTTTATTCAGCTCTTCACCTGCCTCACGCACCTTCATGAATTCCCAGATTTGCTTCCAGAAAGTTTCCAGAGCTTATCTTTGTCTGCCTTTTCCTCTCTTCAGTGTTTTGCAATTTTCTCTCCTCATTTAGGGGCTCAGAACCATTTTTAACAATGTAGAGAGCAATTGTAAAAAAGAGAAAAGTTTTTCCAAAGGAAAAAACACCTGCAGATTAGAGGTGGGTACTGGCCAGAGTTTTATTTCAAAACTGTATTTAATAATAAGGATTGAGCTAGCAGTAACTTGTGATTTCAGTGGAGGCACCTTTAAAATGGGTTGATCAGATGTGTAAGTTGGGACACACTGAAGTGTATTGTCAGACTCAGCATGCAGTTTTGGAGAAGGTTAACAAAAGAAACTCAATTACTATAAGACTAAGTGAATAATAAATTGAAATACCATGATTCCCCTACAAATAAAGGAATTGAGGAAAGAGAGACTATTACAGAAACTTACCCTGCATGGCAACAGTGAGCTTAGGAGGTGTAGGTCACACCCTTTAGACACAGGCAGTGACAGTACTAATGGAAGTTTCTGTGTTTGGAAAGCAATCTAGAAACTGAATGGAAAACACAGTACTCTAAGACACAATTATACCACTTGTCTTAAGTTTACTCAGGCTTCTGAGTATTAGGAGCCTGCTTGGAAAACATAATCTACCATAATACTGGTCTGTGAGTCTGCACTGCTGCCTTGTCTTACTTGCACTGACAGCTTTTTGCTGGCCTGTCCTGACTGGGGTCACTGTGATCCCATCACTTTGTATGGGAGGAGGTGTCTCCTTGCCCAATGTTGATGGGGTAGTTAAGGTCCCTTCAGGTCTGCCATATAGTCATTCAGAAAACCTCCTTTTCTAAACCCCTTCTTTTTTTTCCTTTGTGTGTGTGCACTCTGTACTTTCTGTACCAGTTCCCATCTTCCCTGTTGAAGGACTAATATGCCACGAATTGCGATATCAAATGCTAGGTAAGCCCAGCCTAGAGCATTTCTTCACCTGTGGAGGGGAAAACAGATATCTTTCTTGGAGCAGTAGCCATAGGGGCTCTCTGAGGGGATGAGAACGGTCATTGTCCAGAGTGACAGGCGGCACCTACATATGCTGTGACTCCCACCAAGTGTGTTTTATTTTTTATTAAAGTATTTTTTATTTAAAAATATTTTGTAAGCTTATAGTTTCAAGTTATTTTCTGTGTGATTTCTCACTTGCAAATAATTAATAGGCTTGCAAATAATTCACTGAAATACAAATACATCCCAACTCTTACAACTTCTGCATGTTGTTTAAGCAAATTGCTTTAATGAAAACTCTTATCGGTGTCATAATTACATTTTTTGCAGCTCAAAATACACGTAAATTAGATTGCTGTAATAATTTGTTCCAGACAGAAAACTAAAGGTCTGCAAATAATTAACTCAAAAGTGATCTACTCAACAAACTTAGTATTAAGACAGTAGGAGAGAAAATATATTTATACACATTTATCAGAAGAAGTCAAGCACCTTTTTGACTGAGTGATAGTCAAACACGTACAATTGGGTCACAAGTTTTCTGAACCTGTATCTAGGTGAATTTTCAGCAAATGTATTTTAAACTTCTAATGCTGAAGGCAATTTATCATGCATACCTGAAGAGTGTTGATTTTGTAAGACTTGCATCTTCCTGTTGAATTAACTCTAAATCTGGTACTTATTGAACACAAAGGGCTTTCCGCCAAACCTCATCCAATTTGGTGACATCAGCAGATGTGACAAATCCCATAACTGTACCATCTCCATTCCTCTTCTATATTTTTATATGAAACTGTAATAAGCAATGATAACAAGCTTTTTGTTTGAGCCAATTTTAACACTTGAACTTTAAACAACTAAGAAAGCAGGAATTTTTGTTTGGTTTCAAACTTATGATCTCTTTACTATTCCTTTGCTTCCTAACTTGTAAAGAATGAAGCAGACGTGTATTTATGAGACTGTTTCTTCTTAGAACAAGTTGAGGACTGGCTTCCAAAAGCTACGATCTGCTTTGATTTCTTGTCTAGACATATTTTTAAATTGGAAAAGAGAAAAGGAATGTTTATTGTTTTTTATAGTATGTCAATATTTTGATTAATGTTGTATTAAATTAAAAAAAAAAAAAAACAGAAACCCACCTACTTGAGGCAAGCAAAGTTGTGTTCTGCAATACAAGGATTTTATCTCTCATTGCAACAATCTGATATTCATGTGAGGTTCACACACTGCTGACTGACTCTGATCCTGTCAGAGATCTGTCTGGGTGAAACAAATCAGAAGGGAGTGGCTGATATTTTTGTCAAAGTATATACAAAAAAGGCTGCCTCAAGGTTGTTAACAATCTCCCTTGCATGGAAGAAGAATTATCCAGATTTCTCGTGAAAATTTTTTCCATATGCAGTGCCTCTCAAGTTATTTCCATTGTCTTTCTTAACATATAGAAAGGAGTTCAGTTCAGGCTGTTTTCCTGGACATGGTGTTTTGCTTCAACCGATACTTGAAAAACCAAACAAGAAAAATGCGGTGAGGCCTGATGAGAAAATCTCCAAAGATTTAGAACATGGGTTCCAAAAGTATGGTCCAGATGTAAATTGTCACAGACATATAGACCTTAATGGAATTATGCTGATACATGCCAGCTGAAGGTCTAACCCAGAATGTTCATAGGAATAATTGAATGTGTGAAACTGGGCGTCCAATCGAGTATAAATTAACTTTCTTGGACAAACCACATCACATTCATTTGGAAAGGAGCCCCCACTAGTTGGCATTGATTTTAAAAGCACCTTTTATAGAGCCTGATTCAAACCCAATGAAGTCAGTGGAACAGCTCCCCTTAATGGGTTTGGAATCAGGCGTATCATGAAAACTGTTTCACCATATGTTTCAATACACTTAAGCTCTCTCGTTCCATCTGAAGAATTCCTTATTCAGCTACTCACAGCTTTAGATTCTCAGTTCTTTGGACATTTTTGGTTAATTCCGTTCTTGTTTGGAAGAATCTGGAATGGGAAGAACTCATTGAACTTTTTAGGCTAGGAAAAATAGTAAGCATTCTGGGGCTCACTTGTGTTATGAAGGAATGACCTTTTTTTTAATGCTAATTTAATTATGATTGCCCAAACTTTGATACAAAGTATAATATTATGGGTGTTCCAGAGATAGAGAAAAAATTGAAATTTTTTTTCTCCAAATTTATTTCATTTTGAAAGAAGGAACAGAATGGAACCCAGACCTTACATTTTGCAAGATCATGCAAGATCATGTAAGATCATTTTTGGTCTTCATGGTAGCTATATTGATGAGCCACATTTATTACGGGATGATTATCCTTCAAAATTATAATAACGCACCACTAGAAATATGGTTCTCATTATTCTTAATACTCTTACTGTAATAGTGGCAGTCATTTGGGGGACTATTCCAACAAGATCAATATGATCCTGTAGGGAAGCAGACATCTTTGTATATAAACTTTCTAAGCATCATCCCATCTTTAACAGCTTAAAATCTCCTGTGAACTGATGAACCTCTAAAAAGAAAAACTGGTTATTACTAGAAAGAGCAAATATGAACAGAAAATACGAAAAACATGTGCGTACAAAATTCATGTCTGGAATTCATTTTTCTGTGTTACAAAACATTAGTTAATCTAAAAATAAAAATAAAGACAAGCTGAAAAGAATCCTAATAGTGTGGTTTCTTTTGAACTGCAAATTGACACAGACATTTTATGGGGGGAAAAAAAGTGAGGCTAGCCATCTACCAGTGTGAAACAGTGAATGTATGCTGCAAGTGATATATGAATCCCCTAACACTGGCGATAACTTCCATATTCAGTAGAGGTGGATTTAAAATGCTGTTGATTCATGTTAGTTTTTGCTGTCAGATCATTGCAATTTCAAAGGCATGTTCATGGAATTATGCACAAGGAATATCTTATTGTGAAATGGGGAACAGGGCCTATGGCAATAAAAATATTTACACCCCCACACACAAACACTTTCTTAAAAAAACTAGTCAAGCTCCCCCCGATCCCCTACTGCAACAGCCAGTTGAATAATAACAAAAAAAGAAAAAACAATGTGGCTAAGGAAAGTTTTGCACCTATTGGCTAGTCTCCTAGGGTTTAAGGGATTTATCTTCCTTTATTTAGAAAAGAAATTTAAAGACAATTTTTAAAACAAACAATGTTTGTACTGTGTTGTCACCTTATATACTGGACTGTGGAAAATAGCATAGAATTCTGGATAATGGTACTTTCTTCAATTTATTTTGTCTGTCAAGGAACCTTCCTTGTTCTTCACAAAAATATTTAAACGTCATATTCCCATTGAAGGAAGTATTTACATCAGAACACGGATGTTTAATTGTGTTAATTTATGTAACTATGCATGTGATGATAGGATTTCTGAAGCACTTGTGTACCTAATGGGCATTCACAATCTCTTAGATACCTTCTTCCTCCATAGCCTACAGCTGCATTAACACGCTACCTTCCCGAGGCAGCTGTGTCCCTGTTTCCCTTTGGGAAGTCACCATTTTCAGTTGCACTGCATTTTTGAAAGCCCTATAAAGTGTTTCAGGAAAATCAAACGAATTAGTTTAAGCAACAGATCTTTGCTAACCCAACTCATTTGGTTAAAATGGATTAGGAAGCAAACTGTGTGTGAAAATGAGGGGTTGATAACTTCCAGCAGAGAGTGGTCATAAGCACTAGGGATGGTACCTGTCTCAGCCTTTACGTTGAAGCCTACAGAAGCTGTGTCAGTATAGCCTAACTCTCTTAACAAATGCACCCACAGGTGTCCTCCTGACATAGATGAAACTAAATTAACACTTACATCTAGTGGGAAAGCACATAACTAAAGGGAGAAGTTGGTAGATATTAGCCTATTGTCTTGCTCTGGTTTATGTTGCAGTTAGAAGTCAACTTGATATGACACAGCCCAGCATAAGCACATATGGAATGAAATGTGACATGCAATAAACAAAGTATTTTAAATGAGACTTTTTATATCCCTTAAGAAATAGAAGAAACAGTCACACGCTGCTCGTTAGCTTGTAAAAGTAGACACAATGGCTTGTTTTGTAGGAAATTTCAATTCATGCCCATAAATCAAATAACAACGTAAGCTGTTCTGATTCTAGTTTGTGGGAAAATGTTTAATTGCTTATTTATTTGATTTGTTGAACTAAAATGTATTCTTATAAGTTGTATTCTTACATCTCATGTCTGCAGAGAGCCGAGAGATGTTTCTTAAAGGCATTTTTCAGAATGACTTGGTATTGGTCCAGTGCTCTGATGTCACTGGAACAAAAACAGGACTCTTTGTCTGGATTTATTAGAAGGGGGAAAGGCTCTTTTTAGTTTTCTCTGTTTTATTGCATCTTTCTTGACATTAAACTCCAGTACTCAGTACAGCCTGTGCCAGATGTAAAGTCTTTGTTTAAAATACCATGCCAATTACTGACACATAATGTCATATAAATTATTGTAAACTATTAGATAAAATGCACTGATAAAAATAGGCCCATTAAATACTCGCTCCTCAATTTGATTTCTCCTTTTAAACAACCACATTAAAATTATGAAAGGTAATATATTTATTACATATAGCATATGTTTGCATAGTAAAATAACAAAATATAAACTTAACTCTCCTTATTGCTGGTTGTCAAATAAATTTTCTGATAAAGACAGACTTTTAGCAGCTCCTGTAGGTTTTATTACAAGATTACGCCCTTTCTCTCTAGTATGGCTGCAAGATAAAGGACAGATGTCACAGATCTCTTTCCAAAACAACAATTTCTTCTTTTCCTAAATGTCTTATTTTTATCTGTGAGCTGTAAAACTCCAACACAAACTTGTAAACTACATCCCTGGCTTCTGCATTTCGCAATATGCATCGTACATCTCATTCTGTTAGGTAATATTAACTTGCATTATATTATCCCCCGTCATAGTACTGTTAGAGATTGCTTTTGCACATATTGGAGAACATAGACTTATTTCCTGTGTTCTGTACTTAAGGCTAAAATGTCCACATTACTTAGTTTACAAACATTTAGACTCAATGCTCAAATATAGTATGAGACTAATTATGCTTATTCACCCACAGTAGCAATCATAAAACCTTAGATTCAAGTAAACCTTTATATACTTATTTAATTCTTCTGTTCAAGGTCAAAATACTTTTATGCCTGTTAGAGAAACAAAACAAAACAAAACAAAAATTATTTTTAAGTAGGCCTCTCCAAAGCATAATTTTTTTCTATCCATTATTTCAAGAATCCTCAGTATAAGCAACAATATCTTCATATAGTTAACATCAGGCAAAAGATTGTTTGGGATCTCAGACATTAGAGAGAGAAATATTACTTTAGCCAGTCAAACTGGGTATAGAAACTTTTGGCTTAATTACAGAAGGGATTTGGGGGTTTTTTTTGGATTTTGAAACAGTTTTTCTGAACAAGCATGCACAAAATATGGATATACCTTTGGGTAAATATTTTTTATAGGTTCTTTTAATTTAAGCACTGCTGCATAGCCAGGAATTAGATCAAGGTGAATGTCAGGCAATTTTAAAAAAAAAACAAAAGGCAGGTAAATCATCACAACAAAAATCATCATGATTGAGAATAAGTAATCTATTTGTTAGCTTTTTGGAAATTTTGAATTTTTTTTTAATTGTTAGCAAGCCATACAGCGCAGTTTCTCCACCAGGTGTGATTACATTGGCAGATCTAATTTTGAGCAATATGTCATACGCAGGGCTCTATAATCTCTGTGGTTCACTCAAACCAACAGTTAAGAGCATGACTTTTTAGTTTAACTGTGCTCAAACAGTTTGCTTTAGAGCTCTCTGAAGAGTGTGGAGAGAGTTAGCTGCTCTGGTGAATTTTTTGCTACTGTTTAGACAGGGAGTTTGAGCACATATAATAGATAACGTTCTTACAGCTACTGGTCTGAAAGATATTGCATTTAAATGGAGGACAAGAAAGCCTGGTAAGAGATGTGATAACCTTTAGTTTAATCAGATTAGGAATACCTGGGAGCATCTGTGTGAATCACTGTTTCACATTAGTTTCCCAAATTCTTACACAAAACCAAATAAGACATTAGCGTATAAGAACATTTAAGAGGAAAACAATGACTCCATTCCTAGTGTACCATAAGCTTGAAAAAACTATAAATCCTAGGGTTTCTCAGAAAAGATTTTTATGATACACATAATGAAGGAATTTGTAGTTCAGGATAAATAAGGAAAGAGTAAACCTATTGTATGAAAAAGAAGTTAGCTTGTTTAATATAGTAAAACAAAGGCTAAAAGGGACGTGATTTTTGTTCATAAAATATGAACAGCTCAATAGTAGAGAGGGAAAAACAATGCTGGCACAGGAATAAATAGGAGAAAACTGACCATTAATAAATTAAAGCTGAAAATTGGAAGTCTGTTTCTTGCTTTCACTGTAAAAGCCAAAGAAATGTACAAGTAGGGGTAAAAAATGTAACTGGTTTTGAGGAGAAAAAATTGGATAAATTTAATTTAAATTTAAGATTTACATTTTTGAGCTGAGGAAGATTGACTCAAGATACCAAGCATTGTCAAAAAAAATGGGGGATTTCAATCAAGAAAGTATATTTTGATCCTCTTTGCATTTGAAATTAAAATACTCCATACAAAAGTCATTGTTTCACGTTCAAGTGTTTCATAGACACAGTAGATAATTGCATTTAGTTTCACACTAGATAGATTGCTTCATACGGCTAGAATAAAATTATTTTATTGCAAAAATTTCCTGCCTAAAATGGTCATAAATCTCCACTCTACCACTGAGCTTACTGAGGCTGAGCAATTTGAACCAGGAGAGAAGAGGGTTTGGGGCTGGGTTTTTCATTTAAGTTCTTGTATTTGCCTGGAGCTACATAAACGTATGTGACTCATCATTTAAGACAAAAAAAAAAAAAAAAAGGAGAAATTATTTCAGGTATCACTGCATAATGAACTTACTGTGAACCAGTAATTGTGACATTAACCATTTTGGATTTGAAGTAACCAGAGACCTTCCACAGGTTCCAATGGAAACCTTATAGTCAGAAGTATGCTAACAAGTCAAAAATATGCTAGCAAGATGTTTTAAAAACAAGCAATTAAGAGAAGAATATCATCTATTTATATCCATTCCCCACTCCTGTCTCTCACAACTAGGAGACAGGCAAATGTAGGTTTGTTTTCCAGTGCTGCAGCACAATCTTTTTCTTTAAAAAACTCCAAGAGTGAGCCTGGAGCTTCACGTTGGTTAGAGCAGAGGACTCAGTATCAGATTTCCTTTTTTACCACTTTACCTCATTCTTTTAGCTCTCTTTGGGATGGAAAAGAAAAGAGATTGCAGCATCTTAATAATGGAAATTCAGAAATTACACTGCCCTTTCTCCCTGCCAAGATGTGGTTGTCCCACAGGGACTACTCAGTTTTTTCTGAGGATAAGATTAAAACCTCCAAGGAGTGGGGTGCGATGTGCATAGACCCAGGAGCATCGTCCCAGGATTTAATTGTTCTTTTCCCATACTCTATACCACTTCTCACATTTGAGAGTGCACAGTGTCCTCAGACATGTCATTTAGATTTGACTGCAGTATCCCTTAGAAAAGGGATATATTTTATATTTTAGAGACTGCTATAAGGCTTGATTAACAAACATCTTCATCTATTCCCAATATTGTATGAAAATGATATACACGCTGGTGCTAGAGTGGCGTATTGTCTGAGTTATTCATGTCAACTAGGCATGTATTAGACCCCATGGGTTTTCATAGTTTCTGTTGTATATTACTGGTCTTACGAAAAACCACGTAATTAAGGCCTTGCACTTCTTAATGTATGTGAAAAGATTAACTCGATAAGATGCTGAATATGAAACAAAAAATCTGAGGAAGATAAAAGGAAAACATATTCTCTTCATCTGAATAGAAGGCACAGGTCATTAAAACCACATGGGCTTAACATTACAAAACGCCAAACACGCTCTCAGGTGATAGGATTTAATTAGGACAGACAATCAATTCCCACGTCCTTTGGATTTGTATGTCACAACTTCTCTTTATTGTCTAACATTTGAACTGAGTATGTATCCAGGGTAATGAGACTAACAGTTAAATCCTTTTCATTTTCTTGTTGTTGTTTTGGGGGTTTTTTGAAGTTCACCACATGAATAGTTGAAAATTGGCACTGCCAGTTAGAAAAAACAAAACCAACAGAGAGCAGAAGGGGAGGGAACTACTACTGATTCTCCAAAGTTTCTGTTGTCTTCTTGAGAAAGACATGGGAAGCAGCTTGGTAAAAAGAGGCAGCAAGCCTCATCCTAACTACCCAGCTTTTGCTTTGATCGCCTGCTCCATAGCACTGATGCTCCAGGATATTACATTTGCTAGCTGGGATTCCTGAAAATCTTTTTGGAATTTCAGGTTTACAGAACGCAGTATATTTTGTGCTTTGCTCTCCCTCTTCCTTCACCTTTCAGAAGTAAAAAAGTTCCACTTGGGAAAACATGTTCACTCTTGTCTTCGTTTTGGGAACTACTTAAAAGAGAAAAGAAATCTCAAGTAGCCAATGAAGTAACAAAAGCATTTTTGGTGTACTGGCTCTTTGAGAAGTTTACGAATCTGATCTTTTCAAAAGAAGCATTTCTTCAGGAAACAGAAAGAAACTTTCTTTAAAATTCATTCTCTTAAAGCACAGTTATTTTTCACATTCTTAAATGTGGTTAAAACATTTTCCAAAACTGTTTAATAACAAACATTGCTTTTTTCTTAAGCATCAAAAGTATGTACTGCTAGCATATTCTCTGAAGCCAACAAATACCAGCTGATCAGCCTCGAATTCTTTTAGGAAGTTTAAAACAGCTGTGCTGCAAAATGATTGAATAGGGTTTGGCAAGCCTGGATTTGTTCACAGCAAAACAAAATAAAGGTTCTAAATTATTTCAGTGCTGGTAACCTGCAAGCTGTAACTCCAGCTATTCACTTCTGTGGGTGAATAGCATGCAAGAATGATCCAGCACACGAATTCAGCTGCAATTGAGACACAAAAAAAGTGATGCCTTTATCAAAGTTATTTGTAAAACAGGGGGTCAAATACCTTGCAGACTTAAAATATGTTAGTTAGAGCCTCCTGAACCATTTGCACCCTCAGAAAATTGGAAGGAAATTAATCCCTGACAGAAATTAAAGTGTGCTTATTTAGTTAGCACTTGAAGACGTTGTACAACAAGAAGCATTTCATCCTAAGTATTGTTTTTTGAATCAACACTGCTCATGGGATGTGCTGTTTCTGTAGGCAGGTTGTAACCATCCAGTGTGCTATTGGGTTTATCTTCATCGGCAGCCAATCTTATCTTCAGTGTCCTCATTGCATTGTTAGGCATATTCAGTAGCCAACCTTATTTCATGGTTTATTTCTTTTAACAGTGACAATTGATAATTATTTCTCATTTAACAACAGCTTACAGATTCAGTAAAATGTTGTACTGCTGTCTTGAATATTAGCTGTGGCTTTGGCACCTTCTTTTTCCCTGGATGGATTTCGGTCAGGATACGTGGACAGCCTTATTTCAGAAAAGTAATACAGACAGAATGGCTTTTACTTCATTAAATCTCAGTTTCAGATCTAAGTTCTGCAATAGCTCTTTGAGAGGAAAAGAGGACATAACCTTATTTGATGTTCAGAGGAATAAAAGCCTACCAGATTCTTACAATTGTGGAAAGAAATAGACAAGTGTTTGTCATAATTCCAGCTCCTTTCTTTGATCTTATTGAATAAAGTTCAAGAGTCATTTCTCACACAGCTAGTGTGTATAAGAAATTTAGTTCCAAGCATTGGCCAAAATTAAGGTTTTTTAATCTTCTGTGTTAACTAACTGATTTTCTTACAGACTAGGTTCCATATGTGGATTGCACAATCTTTCCACCAAAGAAAATTGTAATTAACGTATTCACGATTTTATGCCAACCTGAAAGTGGTCTGTCATCTCAAAATGCCAATAACACCTCTTTGTTTATTTCAAGAAAACAGTCAGGTGAAAAATGTTACTGGCCAGCACTTAACACTACTATTTCAACATACACTGTGTCCAGTTTCTCCAGGTCATGTATTGCACCATCTATCCCCCCAGTGCAAACGTATTCATCTGTTTAGGTCATTTGCATATGAAAGAATTTTGAAAATTTTTTTATTCCCTCTTTTTACAAAACTAATGTTCCAGAAAGTATCAAGTGAAATGATGCCAAGTGTATATTATCATTCAAGCAACCCTGGACAGACATTCATGGATATGTTTCTTGGCACTTTTCCTGCTTCTATTGAGGCTCTTGGTGAAATGCCCTTAGAAAATAATGGAGTGCAGGACAATACCTCAACCTTTGTTCAGAACTATCCAGTAGAAACATCATCATAACAACCAGGAAACTTGGCTTCTCAAAGCTTAAACTCTGTTTGCCCTTCTCTGTTCACACTTGCTGTTATCAGCTACTTTAGGCAGGATGAGATTTCTGGAGACCAGAAGTTCTTAAATATTGTTTCCTTGTGCTCCCTCACATACACCCGGTAAGAATTAGGGACTCAGGGGTTGGTTCCCCATGGACCAGTTCAGGAGGGCACACGGTTAGAAGCCACTGGGAGAAGGATCAGAGGAATTAGGGCAGAACATGTGAAGGTAGAAGAAGTGATCCCAGAGATGGAGCAGGGTGAGAAATATTCGCTAGACAACACTGAAGTTAAGAGCAGAGAAAGCTTATGGTTACTGGGAGCCTTTTAAGATCTCAGTGCTTCAGGACTTGATCACAACAGCATATCTGAGCACGATAGTTTCCTCACACCCAGGAGCTCCTTATTTGCTCCACAACCGGAGCTTTGTCTCTGACCCAGACACCCTTTTCCACTTCTTATAATCCTTCATTTCACACCCAGGACCCCTGCAGCAACACTTCTTCCTAAGCTTCATATCTTACTCCTCTATCCACAGGGGGAGATGACTCACTCCCCCATGCACTTCCGCTATGTAAGGATGGCTACTGTCATGGGTTTAGTTTCTTGACAAAACAAGTCAATTAGAAAATTTCCTATTGGAAATAAGAAATTTGCCTTAGCACAATTACCAGTTTTTGTTTGGAAGAAAAAAAATGAGTAAAATTCCTAGCTGCTTGAAGGCAATATGGCCTGCCAACATTTCTACTTAATCAACTATATATACACCTGATTAGTATTCTTGACAAGGTAAACTCTATATGGTAGCAGATGTGTATTAATCTGTTAATTTTTTTTTAATCAAAAAATAGTCAGCACCTATAGGCATTTAGCTGGATGAGAACAGCTTTTGAAAAGGTAATACCTTGGCATCCACAGGATCCAGACTCTGACACTGTATTTCTACCGCACAGCCCAAGGAACCCAGACGGTTAGCTACAGACATAATGACTTGTAGCTAGCAGATCCAGGTTATACTAAATTCCTCACGTTCTCTGATCTAGGAAACATGGTGGGGTAGGTAGAAGCAGAGATAGGAATTTGCCAATATGCATCGTATGCATTTCCGAACTGGTGCCTGTTGCCTGGGAGATGCTCCCACGTATTCTCAATGTTGTGCAGAGATTTTGGCAGCTGTAAAAGACTGTAGCACTGATCTTTGTTGCAAAAATCTTCGGGAAGGAATTGGATGTAAGAAAGAGCTCAGGCCATTGAGTTCTTAAATCAGTATCAGTGATAGTAGGAATCAAGAGTAAAAGAAATATGCAAGGAGATTACAAAAAATCTCCAAAGTAAAAACATATTAAAAATTCCTCTCTGGTTAGGATGGTAATGTCATTGCCAACTTTAGCCCAATGAAAATAAAAGTTAATAAAGTTCAGAGCTTTCTGATTTTTTTTTTTTTAATATTCTGTTAGTGTATATATGGTCAATCATTTCCAATGGATGAAGCTGCCAGGACAATTTGATGGTTTCTGAAGGACCCATCACATTTCTTTGGGTTCTGCTCTTGCAAATCACTAGCAGAGTAGCTAATGTCGATGACAACAGCCTGACCTACAATAGGCCTTCACAGAAAATAATCAGTGAAATGCATGCTCAATTAGCTATATTTGTGCCTCTTAAGGAGTTCTTTTCAATATACAAGTTCTCTAATGTGACTGGTTCAAGCTGTAAACAATTCAGAACATATATTTCTCTCTGCCAGATGGTTTACTGCAGCAAAATTCCCAGCAATCAGTCTTCAAGTGATCTCCATCAACTCTTCTGAAAAAAAAGAAAAAATCAGAATTGTTAATCATTCCATACTATCACCTTGAAAGGAAAGAAAGTCCAAGCTTATGGTCTTAATAACTCTAAGTGATAGATAGTTTATAACATACACAGAAACTTGTGGCATTAAGTATTAGATCCAAGAATATTTTACAGCATTTTAAGTTGCATCACATCTTACCTTCGTTATACATTTGGGTTGTCTTTCTTTTTTTTCTTTGCCCTTCCACTGAATTTGCTAAATTCAGTATAATTTATGACAGATGATTAGTAGTGACTAAATGTTAACAATTAGTAAATTTGCATATATGATACTTGTATTGCACAAAATACAGGGCTGGTACTGGGGGCACTTAGCATAACATAAAAAAAAAACAAAAAAAAAAACAAAAAAAAGGAGAATGTACTGTACAGTCTCTTTCTCTTCCCAACATACTTCTGCTTTAAATAGCAAAGAAACATTTACACAGGGACATTTTGTAAAAAATAGGAATGACATCTTGTTTGATAGGACTGATGTTCTCAATATTTAAAAGCTTCTGAATACATGGGACTGAGACATCTGAATCCTGGTGATGTTTACTGGACTGTGTTTTTCCTGTGGAAAGTCAGTATGGAATGCAGTGTGGTAAAGCTTCATTTTGGGGAATGCAAAATTCATGAAGATTGCCCACACAGGCAGAGCCACGGTGGGCCCTAGGGCACAGAGGGCAGGAGGTCAGCTTGGGACTGCTTCAGCTCAGGAGTAGGACTAAGCAGAGCCATCTTCCCTCCTCCTCTTCTACTCTACTCCATACACAGGGTTCTCCCCTTTTCTAGGTGAGGAGATCAGCAGGAGTCCTCTGAGCAGCAGTAGCAGGAGGAACCAGGAAATGCCACAGCATCGCCTCGTTGCTATTTGTTTCCATCATGTTCAGACCAGAGTCAGAAGGGCACAGCAAGACCATGCTTTTGCCATCAGTGCTTTCTGACACCTGGACCTCCTGGCCCCATCCGAATGGTGCCCTGGGTGGGTCCTTTCATGTACCCTCGCCATGCGCCTGAGTTAGACCTTGGAATTACTGAAATAAGTAGCAAAGCCCAGGCAGCTTTAGAGGAGATGCCCCAGTTTTACTGTGAATGTGAAATTGAGTACATCTCAAATTAGCCACCTAAGTCTTCCAAGCTAGCTGTCAGTGTAAGAGACAGAGAGCACCAGAAGATGATTCACTGCATGTGAAGAACGTATCTAAAATGTGTGGAATGAGTCACCCTCTGAAGATGCTCTTTTCTCTCTTTGCCTCTCTCCTTGGACTACCGAAAGAGCTTAGCCAAGAAAGCAAGTACCTAACAGATAGAGGGTCATTGATAGGTGCGATATAACCCACCCTAGCTCTATATCCTTGCCTTCACCAAGATGACTGATGGAAATAGGATTAATGAATGAAGCTACCTCTGAGCAGGCAGAGTTTTCTATTGAGCTGCTCCTTTTGTGCTTCGTTTTATTTTGTAGGAAGCAGCAGTTCAAGTGAATGTCTTGTTGCACTATTTCTGTTCTCATTCCCTATAGCAAAGGCATGTCTAAATTGTACAGAATTGCATATGCAATTAACTTATTGTAATTTTCCTGAGAATAAGAAATAAATTACTTTGATCGGAATTAAATGTTATTTTCAGTAGGCTCACATATTTTGAGTGCATGTCGGTTTTTGCTGCCTCGTGAACTTTGTGACATCAAAAGACACTCTTTTGTTGTTCAGCCACATTAGCAATTCTAAAACTTATGTCTTGATTGCAGGTTCCTATTGTTCATCAGGACTCTGTATTATACATTCCTCAGTAGAAAAAACGCCACAGTCAAATCTCTTGTGGGAACAAAATGTGTGTCTTAATTTTAACCGAGACAATGCATAGCCAACTGTTCTTTAAATTGTAATTATTAGGCCTGAACAAGCATCCATTGAAGACATCTACATTGTTGGTACCCTGGTGAGATCACTTGGAAAGCCAGTGGTTAGTGGTGTACAAAAATATGCCAAAATGCCCGGAGGAATTAGGACGCTTCCTTAGCGTTGCCTGTAAACTTTTCTTATTGGCTTGCCTTTTCTTGTATATGCCACTCATAATTAACTACAGCAAAAGAGGGCCCAGCAAGGAAAAGCAATTTATCTGAAAGCTTCTATTCTTTTCTCAAAATGTTTGGAGGCTTATTTTATACTTCCAGTTGGCCAGCATTTCCTTTTTGTTTGCAGAATAACGATATGATTGTCTCAAATAATAGAAGAGCTTCTAGGGAAGCTCAAAGATGCTTTAAATTTGCACTCATCTTTGCTGTAGCAGCTTCCAGACTGCTAAGGAGTCGCTGCCCTTCCTGCCTAGAAGTGAGAAGTATGCATGATCACAGCATTAATTAATGGATATTTCAGCAGTTGTCTCCTGTGATGAAAAAAACTTAATTAGGATCTTTGGATCTTTTTGGCAACAAAATAGCCAGTAAGTGGTATCATCCATACAATGCCATCTATGCTAGTATCCTGATTCCTTTGTCTGTAGGAAAGTAATTTCTTCCTTCATCTGTTGGAGACAACTTGTTGCTTCCAGTTTTCTTAAGGACAATTCTTAGTAGTGGGGAAGTTTCTGGACTTGTCCAGCTTCTGCACCAGGCAGAGTGTTTGACATGGTAGATATTGTCTAAAAGGATGATGTATGCAGCAAGTAAAATATATGAAAAGAAGCAAAGTCTGTGTAAGTGACAAGTATGCAGATCAAAAGCCCCTCCACAGAAATTATGAGCCCTGAGAGCAAGGTTAAGTAAAAGACCTGCACTTGACTGATTTTCCATGTGAGCCTTCAGAAACTGGTCAAACACAGATGTCTTGCACTGGCCTGAGGAGGAATGCAGTGTCTGTAAACAAATGTTACATTTATGACTGAGACTTGGGCTTGCAGGAATCTGTATTTTCCCAGTTATGTTTTGCTTTTTAAATGTTAATGTCAAGTTGCCTTTAAAAAGAGGACAAGCACTCCCATAAGAGTGCTACAGCACAAACATAAAAAGACTACATCGCTTTCCTTTTAACTGCACCTTCACTGGAGTGTCTACATGTTTGGTCTGGACTGTTTCATTACTGCCTTGTCCTCAGTGCCAGATGTCAAAGACACATCAAGCCTGAACAAAAGTCCACTGAAATCAGTAGAAATTCCTCCAGTAAATTCAGTGAGCACTGGATCCAGCTGTTAACTTACAGGTCATTGCCAAGATGAACTGAAGAGGCGTCTGCTGCCAGTAATATACTGACTTCCTAAACACTGGTATGTTTATTAAAAAAAAATAGCATGAATCATTCTGTTTCCTAAGCGGTACACAAAGAAACGAAGTGAATTTTTCAGACTGAAAGGAAAAACCCTGGAAAATAATAATTATTACAAATGAGAAGTTATTGTTTAAAGCATAGCACTTCTGTGATTAGATTAACGCCTTGCCTTCCTCTCCTCCCAGAATGTATGCGCTCGCCAAATGTGTAAAATGCATATTTAAAGCTATTTTGAAGTTAAACAAACCAAAGGTGTTTGTAAATCTGCAAGCAGTTCAACCTCCTGTGCCCTAAAGTCAGCCTAACCAAGGTTATTCAAACTGAATTTCAAGTCACTCTTTCTGGGTTAAGACCTCCTTCTGTTAATTATTAGCAGTTCAGAGTAATTATTTTGGCAGAAGTTATAAAAAAATGAAAACAGACTTTGTGTAGTGGAAAGATGACAAACACTTCTGAACTCTCACAGGACTGACAGTGAGCACTGCTTAAGTGCTGCCTGTTCCAGAGATGAAAAATTTGCTTCTTGTGTTTGGATTTGCAAAATGACCTGCATTATCTTGATTTTCTCCTCAATGAATTATTCAAGTGTTTTACAACAGCTCATTAAAGGTAAAGGGAAACGGTTTAGTGAATTGTTAGCGTGTACAAAATGTTTGTTTTGCTTAAATAACATTCCCACATAAAGGATGTTTGGAATCCCTTTTTAGCAAAAGGAAAACAACATTGGACTTCAAAAACACGCACAAGACCCACAGCACAGATAAGTGAAAACTGCAGTGATTTGCTGTATACTGAATGCAGTAGCTATATTTGGCAAAGACAGAGCTCCCAGCATCTAAATAATGTTCAAAAGCAAGAAGACTTTTTTTCCAAGTCAAAGATTTTAAAGATTTTTCCTTGCACAACATAAACAGCATTTTTTTAATTGTATTTGCCATCTATTTCTCATGGGCCACCAACCATATCTTCTTGGTTTATCTGCTAACACAGACTGCCAAGTAATAATTCCTTTCACTTAAACCTCTTGGAGAAATGAAGAGAATGGGTGAATTATTTTAAACAAGTTCCCTATCTACAATTATCCGGCCTACGCCACTCACTATTGATTCCACTTCTCATTCCAAAGTGGATTAAAAATCCTGTGTTGCAGTCTGATACCTTAAAGTGCTATTCCCTTCTGTTGAGAGAGCAATATAGTAGCTTAACATTGGCTTTAAATAGACGTTTCTATCCTTTCTCCGTATAGGCGGAAGGTGTTGTCTTCCTTGTCCTCTCAAATAAATCATGTAAGGGGTGGTTATAAATCAGAATGTTAAATCTAAGGATGCAACATTATGGGCATCTACCTTCCACCCCTTTCCTCTGTGCTAGTGATACTGTAGGAGAAAAGATACTGGCAGAAGGAATTTTCCCTCCTGTCCATCACTGCAGGCTAATCTCGTGCCTGCACACGCTGCCATAGCTGTCTGTTACACTCTGCTATTGCCCTGAATTACATTCAGTTCTTAAACTGCCAAACATTCCTGTCTGCTTTACTTGCACACTTCCCCTCAAAGCATTTTGTTAGACTTGTTCTCTGCTGTTTGAGACGTCAAAGTTTTACTGACTAGTAGTTATTTAGCATTTGCCAGACTTTCTCACCTTCCCAGACCCACGCTGAGGTCAGGACACTCCTTAGACATAATGCCTTGGCACCAGAATTGCATATTCATCACTCAGAGAAACACTACAAAGCAGCATATCCAGAGGTAGTTCAAAGATGGCAAAAGTTGCCTGGGTAGCCAGTGAGAATAAGATAGCACTGTCACACAGAGCAGGTGAGACCCTATGCGTGTGCTCTGTATTTAAGATGAAGTTGCTTGTATTTGGCAGTGTTCCAGGCTGAATACAAATGCTGGACCGGACACAACTGGAGAAAAGGTCATCAGGGGCATCAGCATACCAACTTCCATGAAACTAGGGAGGGCGATGGGTGAGTAGTGAGCTTCAACATCCCACTTAGCCCTGCAGACGCATGATCCATCAGCCATAACATTTAGTGGTGCAGCACCACAGTAAATGCAGCTATGAGTGTAGATGCACATGTTTCTGTACCTCTGTGAATGGTGTACATATTCCTTTCTGCCTTATCGTCAGTATCCCAGCTTAAAAAAGGTGCAATACTCTCTATGAAAGCCTGCAGTGTCTACTTCTGAATCTGAGATCATACAAACATTCCACAATTGTGCACATAATTGTATTGCAGCCATTTTTGCAGAATTCACCGTGTCTGGGCAAAGTTTTTCATAATTTCTTCTGCACTCACTGGTGATGTCAAGGGAAACCACCTCCTCTGTTGTGTCAATAACATTTGTGCCTATGGCAGTCCTTGAAAGACAGGTGGGATCTTCAGTCTAGGTATACAGGGAACTTTAACACTAATTTGTTTCATTCTTCATGATTAACTTCTTGCTTTTTATCAGTCTAGCACTATAACCCAGATTGTGTTGGAATGAAGTCAGGGTTGGCTTAAATAATGAAAACTACAGAAAAAGAGTACATAATTGTGCACTTTGGAAAAGGTATGAAAAGAGAGATTAGATATACTGAAATTTTTGGCATTGTTCCTAAATTTAGAATAATCTATGAATTTGATCTTAAATGTATTTTAGTCCATCACGAAGAAATAAATAGGGATCTGCTGATCAGTAAGACCACCGTCACTGTTCATTCTTCTGCATTGCTTCACCCTTCAACAAGAGTGCTTGGTCTGCACTTGCATGAGGCTTCTGGTTTGTGTGCTCATCAGTACAAATGAAAGTCACAGAGTACCACGAGCACATCTTGCTGGTCTTAACACTGGAGAGATATTTTCTGAAATATTAGTTTCTGATTTAGAGTAAGCTGAAACATACAGATCCTAAAAGCACACATCCCAATCAAAACGCTGAGTTACTCAAAGCTGAGATATCATAGGTATCTTCTAAACTCAGTCAAACCTGTGATCAGCTGCTGGTGCCTACAGGTGTCCTCTATTGCTCTGATCAAGACTATGGAGAACATAAAATGAAGGGTCACCACAGGAATCCTTTTTCTTCATCTTTGAATTTAACATCAGTGTTCAAAAGCTGAACTGCACTTTCATCCTCTATCTTGTAGAGTCATGCCACCTTCCTTAGGCTTTATGGGAAGATGATAGTGTCCACAAATGTCTGGACCCATTCCTCTTTGCCTTTGTAGCTATGCACATTCATAGTTCTAAAAAGCCAGGGGGGACCATACGGATGCTCTAGTCTGACCTCTCGCATAATACAGGTTATAGAATAATTTACCTTGGTACTTTACATCAGGTCCAGTAAGCTGTGGCAGAACTACAGCATATATTTTAGACATCTATCTCAATTTAAAGATGTCAAGTGGCTAAATGATTTGCTCTGTCTTTAGGTAAGTAGTTCCAAAAATTAATTTTATTCATCTTTCAAAAACTGCGCCTTATTTCTACCTTGAATTGCTTTAGTTTCAGCTCCTAGCCACAGATCTTCCTACACTCTTATCTGATAAGGAGCCCTTTACTATCGTAGACATGTTTCCCAAACAGGCATTTCTAGATCCTACTCTGCTGAAGTCTCAACTTTCTGTACTCTGGTCTTCAAGCATCAATTGCAATTATTTAAAAAAGAACTAAAAATAAATAAAAGTTATTTAGTGGGATATTCACACTTAAAAGTGATTAAGACACAAACAGCTAATAAACATTTCTTAGCTAGCGGAACTCCAAGTGTACAGAGGAGAATGAAAGAGCTTCAGAGCTAATTTAGAAATGTCCTTTCTTGCTGTCTGCATCCTGGTCCTGAAAGAGCACTGGAGTTGTTCTGCTAACTGCTGCCTTTAAAGACTTCTGTTTATGTCATGTTCAAGATCCACAATCATGCACGGCTTGGCTTTCATAGAATCATAGAATCGTTAAGGT